>NW_025999842.1:24085218-24157825 GCF_001458135.2 Marmota marmota marmota | reverse complement strand
TATATATATATATATATATATATATATATATATATATATATACACACACACACATATGTATATATACACACACAATTTTGAAGTACTATTTTCATTCATTTTGATAATAAAAACAAGTTAAATAAAGAGCTTAAATGTTTTAAAAATTTTCATTATGTAAATATTTAATAATATAAATAGTTTGGGGTACAATGAAGACTTGTTTTATAGAGTCATTAATTGTGGTATTTAACAAATCAGTATAAGTTCCATAGGTTTATATTCATATAAAATGTTTCAAATATTAAAACTAATTGCTATGGCATGCTTTCATAATTTCTATAAAATTTTGATGGTATTCATTGTGAAATACTCAAAATGGAGACAGACCCTCTTCTTTGCCAGTGATTTTGGAGGGATGTTTGATTGCAAGGAAATGTTTTGCCATGTGTAGGGTAGAGAGGTTGACAGAAAACTCCATGTAACCCTCTTCTTTCACAAAGCACAGAAAGAATGCACCAAACAAAAAACAGTGTCTGTAGCAGAACATCTACACCTAGTATAGAGTCCACGGAGCAGTAGAGTGCAGTGGGACTAAGCCAGGGACACAAGCTGCTTGTGGGGAGCCAGCAAAGCAGGCAGCCAGAAAATTTCAGAGCATAATGATGCATCTATAGAGCTCTGTTGATTTCTGCATTTAAAGTAAATGCAAATGCAGATGCAAAAATTAATGAGTTTGTACAAATAGAAATAAGCCTCCTAAACAGACTGAGCAATATTCAATAGGGAAGAGCAATCAGAGAATAACAGGGGATATTGGATCTCACATAAAAGAAATCTAGACTAGGTAAGCTGGTACTTAATAGAACAAATTGAATAAACATTTTTTTTTTCCCAATTCCTAATAAGAAGAAACCAGAAGTTCTTCTTGGATACTGGAGTACAGGATTCTTTAACACATTTATTTATTTAAAAATAGTCCCTAAGCACATCTTTGCAAGGTAAACAAAACAGATCATGTCCTTGGTCTCATGGAGCTTATTTTCCAGTAGGGGAAGAAAAATATTTAAAATATTTAATGTATCAAATGTGATAAGAATGTTGACAGTGAAAACTGGCTAATATATATGGAATATAGGGGTAGGTACAAGGACAGATGAACACAATTGGGCACACAGGAATCTGAGAGAGAGGACTCCTGGACCCCATAGCACTAATTTTTTCAGTGTTGTAAAAGCAGCGTTTCACACACTGGGTCTTCTTCCTGCTTTCCATGAACATGAATATGTCAAGAAAGTTATGGCAGGCAGACTTCAAAGAACATTGGTATAGAGTGTTTGCCAAGATCACATTTCTTTTCCACTTGCTTGTATCCTGAGTGTCTCAGTTAATTAAGGATGGCTGATAGCCATGTTGCTCAGGAGAGAATAGGATTAGTAAAAAGTGCTTCTCTTTCCACTGTTGGATGGAGGGCCAAGGGGGAAGTTCATAGTCTTTCCAACATAGTCAATTATTTTTATTCTCCCTTCCCACTCCCACTCTGATCTCAAGACTGATGAACTTGAAGAAGCGAAAATGGGAAGAAAAAACAAATGAGGACAAGACCAGAATGGAAAAAATACAGATGCTTCGAAGTCTAGTGTGACTGAAGATGAGTTTGAATTTTTGGCTTTGTTTTGATCATATTTCTGGTTTTACATTAAATGTTCTGGCTTTAATTTAGATGTTGAGACTTTCCTGGCTCTCTCGTCTTTGAGTGGCTTCATAATTTTTACCTAAAATATCCTTAGAGGTACTATGAATAAACTCCTTAAATCTGCTGTTCATCTTGTGGTTAGCTTCTGAACCAATTCCCTGTGTTCAACATCCTCTGCTTGATATGCCTATGGTGGTGTCTCATAGAATATCAAATGCTGTCTCCAGGGCTCTGTGCCTTTCCAGTGAGAAGAAAATATTCTTCTAAGGCTGACAGAATAAACCATCGGAAGAGACTGCCTCTGGCAGAACACAATTTTATTTCTGCACCATTAGAATAGTGTTCCTCATTTTTCCCTTTTGTGTTTTCATCAACCCCTGATGTCCTGTCCTAAAAATGCACTGAGACTTTACTTTTTTACCATTTCTGAAATATTACTTCTTCATGGCATCTCCTACTGACATTGGCCCTGTATTTATTTTAGCCAGCAGAGACTTGGGTGACCTTCTTCTACTCTTCCTGGTATCTAATCATAGTCTCCTTTAACGTTTGGTATTCTCAGTGATAGTATGTATATTTGGCTGAAGACATTTCTGCATTTCTACAGATCAGAAGTTTTGATACAATAAAGAAAAAGGACCACTTGGTGAACATAGGAGTAACTTGTTGTGAACCTGCCTATTCCTGATAATATAATCCATTTTGCAGCCATTTTAGTGACTTCATTATAATGTTATAGTACAAAAAAATTCCCAATCAAGCTGTGAGAGGACTCTAGTTATTTTCCTGACCCTGTCTTTGAACTGATTGATATATGACATGCACAGAAAGGAAAAGAAGAAGAGCTATAATATCAACTGTCTGATCTCACTGAATTATTCAGTAGATCAAAAGATAGATTAATAACATGATGACACTAGTAATAAGCTGCTTGATTTAAACATGTTATCACATTCTTATGATAATTCTGTGAGATAGTAAATTGTAATGCAGTTGAGAAAACCCAGGTTGAGAGGGCCAAGTGACTCATCCAAGGTCCTATAGGGGGATAAGTAGAATAGCCAAAATTCCAGCCCTATTTATTTGCCTTCAAATGTCGATGTTCTTTCCACTCCATCTGGCATGCCTCTGGATCTGAAAAATTGTCAATCGAAGTTCTTTAAGGAAGAATGTGTTATATGCAATACAAATGCTGAGGCACAGCACTAAGCATTATCCTTCTTCGAATGGAAGATATCACCTACCATACAAGATAACCAAGAGAACAATTGTGCTTTCTTAACAGCTGACACACTTAACAACCAAGTAATTTTTTTTTCTGGATGAAAGCACTTTATTTTTTAATCATTTAAATTCACAACACTATCTTTGGCAAAATAGCCTTTCTTTTGGAATCTTTAGCTATAGACCCTGGTGGGACCAGGAGTCCATTTGATCTCTTGAGCCTGCATACAGATCCATACTGCTGTGAACAAAGTAAAGCATGAAACAAATAGTATTAGGTGACAGTCCCTGCAAATCAAGGTAATCTAGCTGTGGACTGTTTGCTTTGAGAGTTCAGTGAAATGTATTGGCATAAGTTTTCCTTTTGTTGTATTACAAAAAGTACCCTGAGAACTTTCAAAGAAATGCTACAACAGTCCTTCAAATATTTTCTTCATATTTTTACTGCATTCTGAATGTTCTCACAATGCATTGTGCTGCATTTTGCCACATTTTACTGTCATTCTGGCTGCTCCCTGTTATGTTTATTGCTGTTCATTCAGATTATAGTTCCAAGCTGAACTGTACCACAGTGATATAGTATGTAGACATTAAAGGAAGAAATGTGTTTCTTCACTAGATTTCTGACATTGTTGAAAAGATCCTAATTTTGTATGTCTATTTTTTCTTTTTTGAACATGCAGCAATATGAATAAAGATGATCTTTTAGCACAAAATTATGAAGGATATTCAGTTTACCAATTAGCATGCACTGCCAAAAAAACACCTGCTTGTTTTATGGCAATAAAGAACAGCCTAGCTGTCAGCACTCGCTTGATGAGAGCACTCTGCTTACTTCTTCATTTGTCAGGGACAGAAAATAGCTACAGCTTCCAAGGCTCTATAATAAAACATTGATTCTATTGGGACATTTATTAGCCCAGTCAACTACCAATGATAAAATTGCAAGTCTTTTGACCACATTAGTTTTTTTGTGTGTTTATATTTTTGTAATTAGATATGAAGGGTGTTGACACAGTTATTACTATTTCCCAGTCTGTGTTTCATTAGAAATTTCACCAAAGACTCTGCTATAATATCTTTACACAGTAAAGTTCTGGAGCTGTTTGAAATAGGCACTAGGAGGGACTGATGTGGATGTGGGACATAGATAAACTATTTTCTAGTTTTTTTTTTTTTGAGAAGCCAACGGATAATTTTATTTTAAAGTAAATTTTTGTTTTCAGTTACAAAGCCTGGCGGAATGGCACACACCTGTGTTCCTAGTTACTCTGAAGAGTGAGGCAGAAGGGTCACCAGTAAGTTCCAGATGAGCAGGAGCAACATAGTGAAACCCTGTCTCAAATAAATAAATTTCCTATTTTCTAGTTCTTTTCCGTTGTTCTGGAAGTTTCACTGCCTTACATCAACATCCTTGTGCATTTTGATTATTATTCTCACAGTAACCAAAATAATCATAGAGGAAGCAGAGCTCATTGGCGAGTCCTCCCTGGCAAGATGGCAGGTGGCCTCTGGAGCAGTACCTTTCTAGCTGCTGCATTGATAACAGAGAGGTGGAAAAAGGCAGTGGAAGCCTAGAAAGACAGGAGAAAATGAGCAAGAAAGTCTGATGCAGTTCTAGAATGCTTGTGCAGAGGATTAATGAAGAAGGCCCCACCAGGAGCAGATAGAAAGGAAGTCAGTGGTCCATTTCTTTATGGGCCTGAGATAAGAATTGCAGGCTGTATAATTATACCATCTCTTTTGCAACTATTCAACTCCATCTTCATGGTGTGAAAGAAGCCATAGATAATTCAAAAACAATTTTTGGGGGGCAATTAGCAGAAGGTAGGTTTACTTGTGTTTTTGGAAATAAAATATTTTTATAAATTTATATTAAGACTATTTCAGGTGGTGAGGGTGAAAAAGAGTACTTGATTAATATATCTTCCCAAGTATTTTGCATGAAGGTTTGGCAGTAATCATTCACACAACATCCAAGATGATGGGTGACTTGAGTTCTTGTGGTAGAATACCATGAAACTTACAAGCATTTATTATTAGAGCTTTCTATTTGGAGCACATTTATTGATATAAATTGCATCCTAAATGATTTTACTGCCTATATTGTTTTTGATTTTCTTATGTCTCACATTTTGTTCCCATAATTTAAGAACTGCTCCTATGATATCACTCCCCTCACGACTTAACAGAATAAATGCTCACAAGGTATAATAAAGTAGTCTCCCAGCCTGTTATTCAGACTTTTATGACTAGAACCCAACCTGTCTTTCCAGTGTTATCTCTAGTTCTCCTCTGTATCATAAGTTCTTTCCACAGAGTGTTTATTTACCATTGCTGTGAGCCTAGTCTGACTGCTCCATCTCCATGCTGGTATCAGGCCAATCCCTCTGTGCCTTCTGCTCTAGCTACCTTTGAAAAGCCTACCTGTATTTCTTAGTCTCCAAAGAAGGCAATTATACCATAGTACCACATATAATTATGACTAATTATTAAAAATATTAGGAAAGTTATCTTTTCTTTGCAAATATATAAAATTTTACACTTATATTTAATAATAAAACCAGAGAGCTCCAAATTATAGCAATTTAGAGTGTCAAATTTGGCCCAATTGAGCTCACAAGGTATAATAAAGATATCATACTGATTTTAGCAAATTGCACAGTTTTTATCTATTAACACCTTCCCAGTGTGAAATCACCTCCTTGTGAGGACTATTAGCTCTCCTCCATTAGTGATTCAGACTGTAGAAGATGCAATATTACTGGCATTTGCAGGTTAAGTAATAGTAATAATCATAATATCTGAGAAAAAAACTGCATGTAGTAGAAACAGCACAGGAGCTGGAAACACACAGGCTTGTGTCCAAATAGCACTATTTCTGGAAAGTGCATCTAAGCTAATGACAGAACCTTCCTTCTTCTCTCCCCATTCCCAAAGAGCCTAAAGGTGCACACAAAGGAATCTCAAAGAACAAAACATCAGCATGAAATTCCAGTGTCACTTGTAATGTATAATATCCCTTCCTATATAGATAATGTGATTTTGGTTTTTTAAGTCTGTAAATTCCTCGACAAAGTTACAATTTATTATGTTAGTGTTATATTTCATTCTGTGACATTCTTGGCTATTAAAACTAAGTGTAGTTCATGGAATCACCAGAGAGCAGTACTCATGCTGTATCTGTTTCTCCTTCCCTTTACATGTTCCTGGGAAGAGCAATATCTATTTTACAACATTGTTTTAAGTGTGAAATGAGATGATTTATGTGCAGGGACTAGAAATATATATATGAATACCATCCAAGATATCCTCAAGATAATGTACCAAGAAGTATTTCAACAAAACAAAGTCACTATAATAATACAATAAAATATAATTCTACATACTTTCACATAAATGCCAACCAATACAAGAACTATAAAAAAGCCAAGTGTACTCTAGTGTTTTGAGACCCAGGGTCTTACCCTGTGCATCATAGTTCCTGGTAGCTTTGGTTAAAGGAAGCATGCTGCTTTGACTCTCAGAGCCTTGGAGATTTTTCCTAAGATCTGCTGCTTCCCCTTTACAGTTTACATGTACAGATGAAAGGCCAGTTGGACACAGGGGATTGGTTGCCCAGGAATTAAAGAGTTAAGAAGTCAAATGCAAGATGAAGAACAATTAGAAGGAGGTTTTCTTTAGCACCTCTAAAGGTATTTTAGATAATAATATCCCTTCCTATATAGATAATGTGATTTTGGTTTTTCAAGTCTATAAATTCCTCAACAAAGTTACAATTTATTATGTTAGTGTTATATTTCATCCAAATTAAAACTTGAAGAACATTTATGTGAAAGTGGAAATATAATAAAAACAAAACCAAATTCATCTTTAGTCACACAAAGCTTATCACAGTCTCCCTAAAGCACCAAGCATCTGGAACTTCTTTCCCTTCTGGTTTTGCCCTCTGCTTGATACGCCTATGGTGGTGTCTTAGAGAGTAGCAAACATTGTCTCCAGAGCACCATGCCTTTCCGGTGATTAGATACTCTCTGCCACTTGTAATTGAATAACCCAGCCTATATCATTTTGCTGGCAGGACTTGATTTACAGGTGATGAAATTTGTTTAAAACAAAGTAACATTTTTGTATGTACGAACCAAAGAATGTATTTGTATAATCTAGTTTTTTCCAAGAGTATAGTTTGAAGGAAACAGTGATAACAAAAGATGGCAAAATCCTTAGCATATGTTAATAAACACCTGACCATTGGGAAGAACAGTTGAGAGAGAGGAACAGGAAAGCTAGGGAGGATTTAAAGACAGGGTGAGACCTGAAACAGGCAGGGATGCTCAGTGAAATTTAAATTTCTCTCTGTTCTTTTTTGACAAATCTCTGTTGTTCTCTGTGTAGAGAAGGGTGGAATACCAGTAGTAATTTGTGCATATACCTCAAAATATTTCCATCATAATTCTGCACTTAAGGCAAAGGTAGTGCATAGAAATGATTAATAAAATTCATTAATTTTCAATAATTTCTCTTATTTTAGAAATGCAGGTTACTTAAAAGACTAGTGTGAAATTAATAATTATGATAACATTCTTCTTATAGTTTCTAGTTTAACTTATTTGACACTAGTTATCTATCATCTATCTAATCTATCATCTATCTATCTCCAATGGGCTCTGGGTTTAAAGGACAAAGCCATAGATGCTTCCTTCAGAGTATGGTATGAAACAAATTCAGAAATAACTAAAAATGATAAATACAATGGTAAGGGCTGTAAGGAAGGATATGTTTTAAGAGTTAAATATTGGTTTAAAAATCACATCTATTAGTGATCAATCAGAAAACCCTCATGAATGTAGTGTCATTTGAATTTTACCATAAAAGATGGCTTGGGTATCAAAAAGAGATCTAAAAAAATGAGTAAACAAGCAAAAAATAAAGATGAAAATTGGGAAGGAGAAAGCATTCAAGGTGTAAGGAGCTTCATTAATAATATGGAATTCAAGCATGATTAATAAATGATATAGACATTAGATCGTTGATTATGTAAGAAAATGATGGGAAAGGATATTGATTGTTAATATTTTGGTAACAAAATTACTATAGCTTTGTAGACCAGTCTTTGAAATATGCACATGATCTTAAATTTTACATATGTCTCCTTATTTTTACCTGAAAATAATTAAAAGATGATCTCTCATGGAAGGAGGAGTTGCAGAATGCATCAGAGAGAATCTGCTTCTGATAGAGTTTCTTAGCCTTATTGGCTGCTACAGCAGTAAGCAAGGACAGAAGACAATAAATGTCAATTGTACTTGACAGACCGACACGTGATTTTGACAAACAGTAAATATTAATACCAGATGGCAGGGTCTGCATGAAATGTTGTCTTCAAAGAAATTTTAAACAGCTCAATTCAATTTAGGCTATTTGCAAGGAGATTTTGGTCTTGTTCTGTTGAGAGATAACTTTGATACAAATTCAATAGAATACAGATTACAAAAAAGTGCTCTTTAGAAGAAATACAAAGGGAAAAATGGAATAAGCATTTGGGTCTCAGAACATCAACAGATCAAGCTTTTTCCAGAGGGATTGAAGGCTGCCTCCAGCCTCCAAGAGACAACCTGCCTAGGTCTACATCCCAGAAAGTATCAAAAAATGTCCTTCAATTCATCTGGGGATATAAACTTCGATGAAAAGAAATTTTCTTAGATACCATCATAGCACCCAGAATGTACTTTGGTTAATGCAAAGCAAACATCTCAAATTTCTTGCGAATGAAGACAGTATAAAAATCCGACAGAAGAGGCCATATAAACAAGTAATAGAATAAGACCATTCTGAGAGCTGATTGTGATGAGTTGGAAAAAGATCCTTTGAATTGTTTAAAAAATGTGGGTTAAAAGGACAGCTCTCATTTGAAATTGGGAATTGTAAGGTGATGTTTTTTGGAAATCACCTAAATGCATTAAAAGACAAGCAGAAATATTTGTACTAATACATAAATATAAAAGAAAATAGGGAACATGTAAGTAGAACCAAAATATTATTGCTAGATTTTAAGATTAAAGGTAAGAGGAACCAGATCTTTCTTTTTTCTAGCCCTTAATATACTGTAAAGCAAATATTAAGTTCTCAATAAATATTTGCTGTTGAAAGGTTTAAAAAAACAAGAAAGAAAGAAAAGCAGAAATAGAAATGTAATCTCTGTCTCTTGTGTAACAAGAGATACCTAAGACCTAAGACTCTGGACTATAACTTTAAGTAAATGTAGGGACTAGGGAGAAGGAGGGGAGCTGCTTTGCAAGCCTCAAGATCTATGCAGCATACCTGGAGTGCTAAGCCTATATCTTTTGTAACAAACAAAGAGTCCAGACTAGCTCCTTCCTATATAAACCTGAAAAATTTGATCTACAAAAAACAAACAAACAAACAAAACATCATTTCAAAAGAGGAGTAATAACCCAAAGAGCAGTAAATACCAGATCTAAGCAACTACACATTAAATAAAGGAGCAAGTAAATAAGACAAAACAGATAGCAAGATTATAAGAATACTGTCACCATATAATGAGCAATTGTCCATAACTGTGAGCAAATATATTGCTGAGTTTTACAAATTTATGGAATATGTAACAATGTAAAACATAAACACACACACACAAAAGTCAGAGAAGACACAAAACAATAAAAAAATGGAGTCCTTAAAAAATGAAATAAAAAGGAATAGTCATAGAAATAAAGCCAAACTTATTAGTAAGATGAAGAAGGGTAATAACTAATGACACATCTGTGGGGATGAAGAACTATATTGAAAAGGGCTAGTGCTAGTCAAAATTTGGGATGTGGAAAGTACAGGTAATACCCCAGCAAGGCAACTGAATTAATGGAATGAACACATATTTAGGTATAGTTATAGAATACCTTCTAGATATTAACATTCAAAAATGAATTTAAACTACATTAAATGGCTTAACATTCTTAAGAAGAATTGAATGAAATATCAGTTAACTATAAATAAAATATTTTTGTTAAGTAGTGGGTTCCAAATAACTTTTGGAGCACATCGACAGAACAGGTTTTCCCCATGTATCAGGCTGGCCTCTAACTTCTCACATGCAATGTTGAGTTTTCTAATACAGTATAGTGCTGAAAAGAGGGTGGTGATGCAGGAATTTTAATAAACCAAATGTTGACTCAAAGATGAAAGTTGTTAGCAAACTTTTAAATTTAAAGAAGCTGGAGAATATCATTTTAATTAGTCTTAAAGTCCAATTGTACACACTAATGTTTTCCCTTTTTGCTACTTTAGTCACTTGATAGCTGGGGAACTGGATCCCTTATATATAAGTTTTCTGCTAGCTTCTATTAATTGTGCTTCCAGCCCTGGAATTCTGTTACCTCCAAAATTGAATCCCAGTCAACTTGGATCTTTCTGAGTCTCTGCATTTCATTAATGGCATGGGGTGTTCTGTAAGGCCTTACTCTAATAATATCTTTTCCAACCCTCATTAACTCACATTTGCCTTGTATACCTAATTTGGATTCTAGTCTCTCATGTCAATTCCTGGAATAAGCATATTTTATCCTTGCTTGAACTCTTTTCTCAACCTCAGCTATTATGTGCTGGTACCCAAGGGCTAGGTTACCTAGTATGGACTGTTCCAGGTCTCTTAAAACATTTATGTCTAAAACTTGGCATCGTGTTCCCAATATGATATCAGAAAGCAATATTATAAGTGTGTTTGGACAAAGATGATCCCAATTGCTGTGAAATCTTATTTCTGTATCTACAAGTATATTGTTTACATGGTTTTATAAGGAAACACTAGCATTAGCATTATTATAGCCAGACCATTACCTAAATAAACAAAGATAGTTTCTCATAGACTAACCATGTAACAGTAAATTATTGCATACTGGTCTCATCATCACTAAAGAAAAATTTATATGAGTATGTGGATGTACATTCTTTTAATGACTTAAGTTGGTTTTATGGAGACATTTTAAACATTGCATTCACAAATTTATCTGTCAGGAAGTGAGGCCATAGCACTGATGCAATTGCTTTATTTTGATTAGAATCTAAGTGACATTGTGACAGAGAACATGAAGTTGAGACTAAATGAAGAAGGGTAGGGATATAACCCAAAGTAATGCAGACAGATGAGAGTGAAATAGCACTAAAATGAGAACTTTTTTAGAAATATAAGTAAATAGGTGAAGACATTTGAATGGTAACCTTGGGGATATATTAACTTTAAAATGTCCTCAAAACATCTGGTCATGCAAAAGTGGCTACCTTTCCCTGGTGAAGCCTAGTACTCCCACTCTGCTGATAGGTGTGTCCACTCCTGGTTCTGCCATACCTTGAGTAGAAGCCTGGGGTGCCACCCTGCCCAAGTGCTTCCCCCAAGCTTCTTTCCATCACTGGAGCAAAACTTGCAGAGCAGTGTGATACTCTCTTCCTTGGACATAGTTACTTCCCCTGTTACAAACTGCACATTTAATCCTCTCTTGGTGTTCATTTCTTGAAAAATTGAGACATTAAAAAAAAAGTGTCAGAAAAGACAGAAAACAAAATCTAATTACAAAATAGTAACCTAGGTAAAACTAGACCAAATTGTGTCACTCACTATCCTTAAGTGGCCCTCAAAAGGAGAAGAACGTTAAGGCAGAGAGAGAGGGGGGTTGGGGGAAGAGTTGAAAGACAGCAGTCAAAAAGCAATATGAACTGGGGGTGGTGATACATGCCTATAATCCCAGAAATTTGGGAGGCTGAGGCAGGAGGATCACAAGTTCAAAGCCAGCCTCAGAAAATTAGCAAGACCCTAAGCAACTTATGATGAGACCATGTCTCAAAATTAAAAAAAAAAAAAAAAAAGACAGGGAGCTGGGGATATGGCTCTGTAGTAAAGTACCCCTGGGTTCAATTCCCAGTACCCTCCCACCAAATACAAAGCAAAATGATAAGACTATTATCAGAAAACCAAATTGGAAAGATTTAAATAGAACAAATGAGGTATAAATGAAGAGAAATAGGGAGAGTGAAGGAAAAAGGGAAGTCTCCAAAAGTTGGTATTCCTAAAACAGTCATGCTCTAAACAGGGGAGTGGTAATACAACAGAAGGAGGACAGGAATATGGGATTCATTCTTCATCCACAGGAGTGGAACTTGGTGTGATTTCTCAATGTCTATTTGTTATCTTAAACCTGGAAGGACATAGCAAATCTGAAATTGATGTCTTTTCACATCAAAAGTAGAATGTGAATACCTGTTTTATTATGATGAAATATGATTGAATCATCAAGCAGTTTTATTTTTCTAGGAGTGCTTCTTTGGAATGGTGAAAAACTGTGTGAATCTGCAACAGGCATGTATCACTTATATCTAGTTTCCTTAATTAAATGAGTCCACTTACGTATTTCTAGAATTTTATTTCCTGTAGAAACAGAGCAGGAGATCATATTGGTTTTATGCTCATAATTGCAGGGATATCCTGAATTTCATTAAAGTTCTAAGTCAATGAAATCCTAAATATATTTATTTATTTACTAATATATATGTAAATATATGATGGTTTTATTTGCTGGTTTGAGAAATTAATATTTTATAGCTGTTCAATTTTAAAATTTTGATTTTTCTTAATTTACTTTAAAACTAGGATTAAAAATAAAAGCATAATGCATTTTAATTTGACCTTTGCTTGCTTTTGAATAAAAGACAAATCTTGATAATAAACTTGCAGTCGTTCTCAAGTTTTAGCAAAAGAATACATTTATATTGATAATGAAAGTAAAAAAAAAACAGCAACTTTTTTTTTTGAGTTCTCTTCTATTTTTTTTTAACAATTCAGGAATGAAGTTTAGTCTCAAATGAAAGTTCTTGCACGAAACCCATAACTATGTGACTGCATGCAAAACAGAAGCATTATAAAGGGCCACAAATGCTGATGTATACATGTTCTGTCATAAGAACAACAAGTTGCAAAGGAAATGAGTGTTGCTTAGTGTGTACAACGAAGGAACAGTTTGCCACAAGGGACTGTTGAAATTTCTTTTTCTCTTTCAATCATGGTAGGACAATGTAGAGTCTCATCCGCCAAACCCAGGGCACGTTCCTATCAGAGTCAGCTCTACTCCAGGGCATAGATAGTAGTACTCCATTGAGGCCCCCTCTAAGACCCTTCCATCTCATTGTATCAGCTTTGTCCTCCCTTACTCTTTTGGAAAAAAAAAATCAGGTTTCCATCACATTCAAAAGCAAATCTCTCCTCCACATAAACACCAGATTTTCACGATGTCAACTCTGTGGGAAATCTCCTGAGCAAGTTGTGTATGTTTAGGGAAGAAAGGGAAAGATGAGAGGTATCTAGGAATTGTTCTAGGACTGATTCAGAAAATGAAATGCTCCCATTCCTTCTAAAGTTCATTTTGTCACAGGAAGTAAAATCCTTATGAAATCAATTATAAAGTAGAGTAAATACATAATTTATCCTGTGCAGTAAATTTAAGTGTATGTGCTGTTAAATTTAAATTGTCAGAAGAGTAATAAAGATGCCTATTCCATCTATGACAGCAATACTCTCACATCTGGCCAGTCATTCTTGTGTCATCGAAGGAAGTGAACAGAATTATACATTCTCTACGACAACTACAAAAGTAGTGGCAATTTTTAAGAGCAAATAATTTAGGTCTATTTTTTTTCATGTGTGAGTGAACAAATGTGCAAGTGAAAC
This sequence comes from Marmota marmota marmota, assembly GCF_001458135.2. Taxonomy (NCBI): domain Eukaryota; kingdom Metazoa; phylum Chordata; class Mammalia; order Rodentia; family Sciuridae; genus Marmota; species Marmota marmota. The sequence continues at coordinate 24,144,197 of NW_025999842.1, read as the reverse complement.
ACTGGATGTCAAAAGATTTGATGGGAAAAGGCAATGTCAATGGTTTTTCCACTCTGAGGAAGAAAATGCTCTTTAAAATGCTGGAACCACTCATCCATATTGTAATCCATAGAATCTATGAAAAGGCCAGGCATTTATTTTGGTGCATTCAAATAAACAACTAACTATGAGAAGGGTGCCTAAAATTTTAAATTTAGACAAATTACATGTAGGCATTTTTAAAAAATGGAACTCAGAAATGAAAAAAAAATTGGAAAACTCATTCATACACTTTATACTAAGATAAGGCACAGAGAAACTTCTCATTATGCATCTCCCCACTGCCCCCAGCCAAGAGGTGGGAACATGATATATTAAAACACAGCAATCAATAGTAATCCGTATTATATCCAGGATGATGAGAAATGAAACTCTTAATACAGGAGTGGAACACACCACCAACCCTGCTGGGAGAAAAAAAAAAGTAGAACACAAAAATTGCTTCTGCAGACAATGTAGACTTGTTTCTTTGATATCCATGGCTTTGGTTATGAAAAATTCAACTCACAGAATTAACCTGAAATTAGGTTTATCATACAGAAATTCTATTGTGTCTGAGTGCTTCTGTATGTGTGAGGTCCTGCATAAACCACAGAGCGTCGACTCCCTTGCTTAGTCCTTTCTGAGATAATCTTGGAGCAGCAACTTCACCAACAGCTCTATACTCCCAACCTCAAACTAACTAAATAAGACTATCCTCCAAGGACACAGACTTGTTAGTCTGAGAATTTGCTGCTGGCTCTGAAAGTTAACCTCATAGAGCAGTTAAAAAAAAAAATATATATATATATATACACACACACACATATGTATGTTTATACATACATATGAGAAATATATATTTTTGCATATATATAAAATGTTTATATAAAATATATATTTTTGCATATATATAAATTTGAGCAATTACAATGTCAGTAGAATTAAGCCTATTCTCTCTCACAATGGTTATTTTGAATGGGCCATACTTATTTCAAGGATTAGTTGCTTCTGGTACATATTCTAAAAGAAGGTCCTCCAAAATCTAAATGTACTCATAAAAGTTAAATGAATATACAAATCATCCAGGTTTAAATATGGTTTAAGTGAGGGTAATCTACACTTATTTTACTTTATGCCTGCACTGCTGACTTTTAGAAAGTATCTCTTGTGTTGCCTGTTAACTTTTTCACTGGAATTCCTTGGTCAGGCACCACTCGTCATTCGAATGACAGATGTAGCAGTCATATAATGGTTTTTAAAAGACTGTTATTACGCTGTCTTTGAACTGCAGCCATGTATGTCTTTCCTGTGATTATAATTTCTTTTTCTATATAATTTGGAAATGCTTCAGATATGAGTTTTTTCCCTAAGAGCATGATGCTGTCTTGGCTCTCATTCTATCTGAACTCTGTGCAATGTCAAGGGCTTAGCCCCAATTTTTTTTTCTACCTATTTCCTCATGTCAGCAAGCTGTGCTGGGTCCAGTTCCCAAATATTTCCCCCAAATCCACTGCTCCCCACTTCTGTCTCTACCACTTTGCTCCACACTATTATTATCTTTTGACTAGCTTAGATTCTTGCAATACCTCTTTAGTGTTTTTCCAGCTTCCTGTTCCTCTCCTACAGACTTTCTCCATACAAGCAAACTGCTGCATGATGCTCTTGAAGTTTAATTCTGTGAGGTCACCCTCTTGCATAAAACCTTCCCATTGAATTTGGGAATAAAGATCCATACTCAGGACCCTGCTTTCTTCTTCTCCTTCCAACCTCAACTCAAGCCATAGTTCATTGAGTGGCTCACAATAATGCCAGCTATGCCCATCTCCTATCTCTAGATTTAGTCTCCTTTGTTCTGGTGGAATGTTCTTCTGCTGAACTTCTCATGCTAGCTACTTCTTGTCCTTCAAATACCATCTCAAAAATAATCTCTTAAGAGGTTTCTTTCTTGGCTATTTAATGTAAATAAGTCACCTCATCACTCCATCATATCACTGGTCTTGAATTCTCTAGTGTATAGTACTTCTTACTCTCTGATATTTTCTTCTGCATGTATGGATTTCCTATTTATTGTAGCAGGTGACCTCTGATTTTACCTCTGATTCCCCACTAACTATCATGGTACTGGCACATGGTAGACATTCAATAAATATTTATTGAATAAATGAATGAATGTCAAAGATGAACCCATCCTTAATCCTGCAATTTTTCTGTCACTGATCTCTCTGACCTTTTACTTTGCTGGCCTTGTTCCATCTTATTCTGTATCAGTGGACTTTCTAAACTTTAATCCTGTGACCTCTGTTGCTATCTTTATATATTCTTTTGGAATGGTTAAAAGCATGGGATATAAATCAGATTGCTTGGGATTAAAATATAGCTACTCTTCTGTGTGACTATGGAAAAGCAAATGCATATTTCTTAGTTGTATTTTCCAATCTCTGGAACAGTCTATAAATAGCACTAATTTTCAGTGTTTAATGAGATAACAATGGTTTAAATGTTTAGAATTGTGCCTGACTGTATTTTACTTTTAATTGCTAGCCAAGAAACTTTGATTTTTTAATTCAACTCTATTGTGTATAAACTTATATTTCATCTTCTACAGTTCACAGTTACAGTCTTAATAGGTGGAATAAATCTCTATTTTGTCCATGTAAAATGCTGATTTTTAATCATGGCATCATATGACTTTGTTTTGCTCCTCTTGGTTGGAATATTGAATGATAATGGCAATTCCTAAGAGTGTAGTTTCTAGTATTGCCCTTGCAATGGAGAAATACTATAAGTATCTCACATGGTACAGATGTATTAAAATGTATGTTTCAGAATAGAAATTTCATAATTTTCTATAAATGTCTGTAATATCTGTGCCCTGCAAAAATTGAGACGGTGTAAGTATACTGTCTGTGCATGAAACAAATGCACATGAATGATTTGGAATGTGTTTCTGTTCAGTTTTTCCCCAATTCCCATTTAAATGTTTTATGCTAAGGAGTTTGTTCATTTGTTCTAGAAGAATCCTTGTCTTGAAAAGTTTTTATACATTTGGGATAAACACCCATTGAAAAGTCTGTATTTCAAGTAAGCCTAAAGTGAGTCTTATAGTGTCATAAATCCTTTTATTTTTAACATAGGAAATCACTCCGTGTTATCTAATTGGTTGGATTGAGTTTGTATGTATTCAGCTTTCTTAAAGCAGGTGTATATGAATATTAAGTATTACTTATCTCCTTCTTTTGCTTCTGACCTTAATTCTTTTCTTACGATGGGTAGAAACTGTGACTAATGTGTTGCCATCACGGTACTATTATTTTTAATGTAGTTCTGAATTCTAATTAAATTTTCCTTTGAAATTTTTTACCCTCCAGTTCTACATAGTTTTTAACTCTCTTTCATGTGGATGGGCAAAAGTTGAAGGTAAACATTTCAGCTAGAAGATTTAATGCTGTCAGCTTCTCTTCACTTTTTAGATTGGCAAATCTTTGTGTTCTGTATAAGTACTTATTTTTCCCCCTCCTTATTCCAGTTATACTCATCCCTATAGAATACTGTGTTCTGGGACTCCTGAGATAGGAGACCCTGCCCCTCTGGTTACCTAAGGTACTTTCTGTCTCATAACTACCCACTGTTGTAAAAGCCATCTCTGCGGCACCTTTTTCCCTCTGTCAGTCAGTGACCCTAGGTGTGACCTGGACTGTGCACCAGCCATGGTTCCATAAGAGTGAGCCACATTTCCTATCCATTGCTCTCTGACACTGGACTCTCCCCTTTCTGATATTTTCATATTGTACATTTACTCTCTGAGTTCTTATGTATTTTACTTATATATAACTTCATTTGTTTCCTATTCCCTCTGTCAAATTTTAAGTTTCATGCAGACTGATAATGTTGTCCTTTTAGTTCACTATCTGTAGTTCCTAGAATAATAACCTACTCATAGAAGGAATTTACTATTCATTGAAAAAAGAAATTGATGAATATATAAATCCTGTTTATTGCTTCTCTTCGTAAGTCTCCCTTTCCTCTTAATTTCTCTAGATAATTTTTTCTAAGAGGGGTTGTGCATTAGCCACTACAAAAGATAAATTCCCTCATCTCAGTAATATGGCACAATATTTAGTTCTGTAAGTTTTCCAAGAGAGGTATAAAATGAGCATTCATGGTCACCTGATGGCTCTCTTCCAAGTGGTGATTTGGCAACACAGGCCTTTTCTGTCATTTGGCTCTGTGCTGTGTAACACAGGCTTCCAAGGTTACTGTACTTATCTGAAGCAAGCCAACAGAGGCAGAAAGACATGCATCATGGCATGTGGCACACATCATGTCTGCTTATATTCTGTTGTCCAGAACCCAGTGATATCGCTCTTCTGCAGGGAGGTTGAGAATTGTGGACCATCTGCTGGTATCAGGGAAAGAGGAAAGAGGTCTGGCAATTTAAGTAGTCAGTCTCTGCCACAAATGGGCACACCTATATGTGGAGCTTTGAAAATCAGGTAAGACTTGACTAAGCTGTCTCAATTACACAGAGAGACCAGGAAGGGATGCTAAGGTGCCAGTCTTATGGGTGCACTGGAATTGGCTTGTTCATGAGAGCATCTTCAGTAATGTCTTACTAAGCTCCTCCCGATCCCTTTCCTCCTCATCTCTCCTTCTTTGGTCTTTTTAAAAAGTTTTAATTCCAGGATCTCACAATCTCCAAATCCAAATTATAGAATTTTATTGCCTCTTTTATATCCAATACCCAGACACATTTTTAGTTTTCCTGATTTCATTTAATATGTGGTTAAGCAGTATTAAGTACTTATAAATTTTGGAAGGCAAGGATATGCCATGCTAAATTAAACTCCAGAGTTCCCATCAAGTGAATTCTGCTTGTAACAAAATGCAACCAGGTTTGGGAATAGAGGCTGGAGTTTTAGGTTGTCATGCCAATATCATGCCAATCAGAGTCTAGATAATTACTACTTATTTCAAAATGCTAAGTGGGTAAGCCAGATGTTTGCACATGAGAGGAAACATTTTAAAATGACAGATTTTCAATGACTATTAAACTATGTGGTAGCAAAATGTTACAGGACTATTTATTTAAACAAAAAGTAAAAGAAAAATATTTTTAAGCAGGTTAACCAGTTTTAAAAAAAAGAACTGAAATGAAAAATAATTAGTAATCAAGTGTTAGATAAAAATTCCAATGAATTAAAATAGTGATCATGGCCATAAATAGCACTGGGCAGTCTTATAGAAGACCAGACTTATAATTCACAGAGATACCTCACTCAATTTTAGTTTTATATGAAAAGAATAACAAAGCTAATTTTGTCTTCTGATAGGGATACTTGGTGGTGCTGGAAACTGAGATGAATAAGCATAGATGCTGCCAACCTTTTTTTATGCTGCTTTGCATATCTTTGAGGTTTTACATATAACAAACCTCTTTATCTGTCAATATGGTGACCAGCGTCAAGTACTCTTCAGGACTCATTCCTCAAGTGCTTCATTCAACAGCACTATAGACCTTGAAGAGCCAGAGATGAAAAAGATAAGGTCTCCCCTGCAAAAGACATGCATCATGGTGACTAGCAGTTGGGATACTCAACAGAGGCCCAAATGACAGGCCCAGATGAAAGTTGGACTCTGAGGAAGTTCCTGTCTGAGTGATATATAGGAAGGCTGAGCCTTCTGGACTCTGAGCTCCTAAGAGGCAGGAATAGTCATTCTCATTTTACCTAGGTGCCTGCTTGCTCTTAGGGTCTGAAGCACTCCTTTCATTTCTCCTGATAGTTTCAAGTAAAGGAGATTATTAATTGGTACAGTAATGATAAGAGAAAAGCTCTCAAGCCCAGGTTTTCCAGCGTTGGTTAGAGTTGTAGGCTAAAACCAGGCTTGTCAATAGCAGAGATATTGACCTTGTGGGCTGGAGAGTTCTTTGTAGTGAGGAGCTATCCTGTGAATTATAGGATGTTTAGCCTCCTCCCTGGCCTCTCTTGGTAGATAACAGTAGCAGCTTCCTGTCCCTTAGTTGTGACCAAAATAGGTCTCCAGATATTCCCAAATGTCCCTTGCCCCATCAAAGTTCCTTTGCCCATCAAAGTTCCTCCATTTTTCCCATCACCCCCCAATGATGGATCAGCATCCACTTATCAGAGAGAACATTCGGCCTTTGATTTTTAGGGATTGGCTTACTTCACTTAGTGTAATATTTTCCAACTCCATCCATTTATCTGCAAATGCCATAATTACAGTTTCTTTATCCATTCATTGATTGAAGGGCATCTAGTTTGCTTCCACAGTTTGGCTATTGTGAATTGAGCTGCTATGAACATTGATGTGGCTGCGTTACTATAGTATGCTGATTTTAAGTCCTTTGAATATGGACCAAGGAGTGGGATAGCTGGGTAAAATGGTGGTTCCATTCAAATTTTCCAAAGAATTTCCATATGCTTTCCATATTGACTGCACCAATTTGCAGTCCCACAAGCAATGTATGATTGTGCTTTTCCCCCTACATCCTTGCTAACATTTATTGTTGTCTGTATTCTTGATAACTGCCATTCTGACTGCCATGAGATGAAATCTTAGTTTTGATTTGCATTTCTCTAATTACTAGAGATGTTGAACATTTTTTCAAATATTTGTTGATTGAAAGTATATCTTCTTCTGAGAAGTGTCTGTTCAGCTCCTTAGCCCATTTATTGATTGGGTTGTTTGTTTTTGGTGTTTAATTTTTTAAACTCTTTATATATCCTGGAGATTAGTGCTCTATCTGATGTGTGTGTGTGACAAAAATTTGCTCCCAAAATGTGGGCTCTCTCTTCACCTCATTGATTGTTTCTTTTGCTGAGAAGAAGCTTTTTAGTTTGAGTCCATTCAATTTATTAATTATTGATTTTATTTCTTGTGCTTTAGGATTCTTGTTAAGGAAGTCAGGGCCTAATACAACATGATGAAGATTTGGGCCTACTTTTTCCTGTATTAGGCACAGGGTCTCTGGTTTAATTCCTAGGTCCTTGATCCTTTGAGTTGAGTTTTATGAATGGTGAGAGATAGGGGTTTATTTTCATTTTGCTGCATCTGGATTTCTCCCAGAACCATTTTTTGAAGAGGCTGTCTTTTCTCCAATGTATATTTTTGGCACATTTGTCTAATATGAGATAAGTGTATTCATGTGGGTTTGTCTCCGTGTCTTCTATTCTGTATCATTAGTCTACATGTCTAATTTGGTGCCAATACCAAGCTGTTTTGAAAACTTCTATAATTAATTAATGAGTGAATTCAGCAAAGTAGCAGGATACAAAATTATTGCCCATAAATCAAATGCATATCTATACATCAGTGATGAATCTTCTGAAAGAAAATTTAGGAAAACTATCCTATTCACAATAGCCTCAAAAAATTTTTGTTTTCTCCTCTTTAGTTTCTTGGAATCCCTGGGTTAGGTTGTTGAGGGATGATAGACCATGTGAAGGGATGTCTCCTCATCCTCAAGTGTCCTGGCTGAGAGCATCATAGACAGCTGCAGAGTGATTCCAGCTGAAAACAGGTCAACCTAGAAGAACTGTCTAGCTGAGCCTAGCTCATTTCCAAAATCTGCAGAATCCTGAGCTAAAGTAATGTTTGCTTTTTAAAAATCACTGATTTTTGGAGTTGTTTCTTTTAGAGCTGATGGATGATTATTTCTTCATATTTTCATTTGCTGGAGGTCGGGATTTTTTTTGTGGTTAGTGGGCAAGAATGGTGTATTAGATCATTAGGGCTGCCAAAACAAAGTACTACACACAGGGTGGCTTAAATCAGAGATTGTCTCATGGTTCTGGAAGCCAGAAGTCTGAAACCAGTGTGTTGGCAGGGTTGGCTCCTTCTGAGGGGTTTGAGGGGAAGAATCTGTTTCAGGCCTCTTTTCCTTGGTGTGTAGAAAACTGTCTTCATCTTCACGTGATATCCTTTTCTCTGTGTCTCTGTATCCATATGCCCCCATTTTATAAATGTACCTCTCATAGGAGATTAGGGTCCACCCTAAATGACCACATCTTAACCACACATGCAGTGATCGAACTTTATTTCTAAAAAGACCCCATTGTGAGGTACCGGAGGGTTAGTACTTCAACAGGTGAATTTTAGGGATTCACAACTCAACCCATGGAAAAATGAGTAGAAAATTTGGGAGAAATGGAGCTAAACACAATGACAAGAGATAATTGTTGCCATCTTTCATGTCTTCCTAAGGAACAGAATTTTACTGATGTTCATGCTGCAAATAGGGGGCCTTCAGAAATAATTGCATTATAGAAGTGCTATTATCCCATTATTATAATTTTAACATGAAAAACATGTAGAATAGATTGAGTACTCTAGTGGTGAGTAGTCCAATAAGGAGGCTGTATGGGAATTTCTATACAGTGGAGACCTGAGCTCTTGCTGTGGGAGAAGAGACAGGTGACAGAAGATGTTTTATTCTGTAAATATGCTGCGCTGTCAGTGAGCACCTGGAAGCTGTAGTCATTCTGGGCATCACTGTTTAAGAGTGATAGACAAGGTGAGGCACACACAGGTGAGCGTGATCAGGAGGGAAGGGTCTTGATAACATGTCATACAGCTTAAGCTAGAGAGAGAGAACGTGCAGTGAGACTGATAACGGGTTTTAGCTGTTTGAAAGGTTGTCATTGGGGAGAGGGATTAAACTTGGTCCTGTGTGGCCCAACACAGCTAGGACCCATGAGTTAAAATTTCCAGCAGACAGCTTTCAACTACAACATATGGGTTGAAATTCTGTAGTTGGAGTGATCCCAAGAGGGAACAGTCAGGGATGTTTCTTCTGGTCCTGAGATTTCATGTTCTACTCCAGTCAGTGAGAAGAGGAATTCCTGTGTCGAGGTCCTTGTGGCATCTGTGATATTGTATGACATTAATATAAGTGAATCAGATTCCTGTTGCTTGATCTGTAAATAGAATAGAAAAACACAACTACAAATCCTCTAGAGGATAAATCATTACTCTAATTGTCAAATAATCAAATGACATAAACATCTGTTTTGTGAGTTAATTGAAGTAAAAGGAACCCCTTCTCCACAATATACTTAAAAGCAGTTTTATGCTTGAAGCATAACTTTGATAAATTCTCTATTTTGCACCTATAGTTTGTCCCACATAATTAGTTCCATATCATATTGCCTTGTTTTATAGTTATTTCAGTGTTAGAATTTAAATCTTTACTTTAAAATTATATCATGCCATAACACATAAAGGTTTCTTTCTTGCTAATTATTCTCTGCCTAATCCTTGTCTTCCCATCTAGATTTTAAGTTGTTTTTGATCAAGGACCAAAGACTTCATGCTTTTTATTAAAATGGCTTTTGAAAGAGCTCTCAAATTAATTTCCCTGATCTAATAATCATCATAAATAATATACAACTTGACTATGTCATTCTTTCATTTCCAAATTATTTCATAAACAGAGGCAAACAATACAGGCATAATATCTTCAACTAATAAAGAAGCAGTCCATCCATAATGTTTATAAAGAGTCCATTCTCTGTCCATCAGAGTGCCAGATAACATGGGGAATGGAAGATGCCCTAAGATTCACTTTTTCTTTAATAGCTCAGAGCCTAGCTTGGCAGAAAGTTCTAGGATACCAGAAATATTAAGTTCTAAAATTCTTGGCAACATGAAGAGAGATGAGGACAGTAGTACTTGTTGGTACTTTAAAAAATTAAGTCTGCTATAAATGGTGGAAAACCAGAAATAGACTGTAAATAAGAGGAAAAGAATTCCAAGAATGTGGAAACAATTGAGCAAAAACCTAGTTTTGTGTGTTGAATTATGTCCACCCACGAATACCTAAAAGTCTTCATCACTGGAATTGTGAGTGTGACCTTATTTGGAAATAGGGTAACTGAACTAAAATGAAGTCATCCAGGATTAGGGTGGATTCTAGTCCTAATTCAAGGACACTAGTCATGTCTAATCCAATTACTTTTATTGTCACAATAAAAAAAAGATGTGGATAAAAACAGGGAGAGAAAGCCACGTGATGATGAAGCTAAAAAATTGGAGTAATGGGTCAAGGAGCCAAAAAAAATGCAGAGTATTCAGACAACTGCCAGAAGCCAGGAGAGAGGCAGGGAGCAGATGCTCCGGCAGATCATTCAGAAGGGACCAACCCTGCTGACACTTTGATTTCAGCCTCCTGTTCTCCAGAACTGTGAGGCAATACATTTGTGTTGGCAGTTTGTCATGGCAACCCTCGGAAACTACTACACCTAGAGACAGGAAAGTAAGGTGGACGTGAGGGCAGAGAGGAGTCCTACTTGAATGAATTAGAAAGGTGAGTGATGGGGAGGAAGGAGCAAGGCATGAGTTAAGTTATGAAAGAACATTCCAGAGCTAATAACGCTAACTGTAGGTAATGCTTCTCTACAGCACATATTCTAGGTTAGACATCATTATATATCCTTTACATATATTATCTCATATAACTCTCAGAATAACTCTTGGAAGTAAGTCCTCTACCTGTTTTTTTCTGCTAGCTTATGAATTTAAAGAGAATGATATCCTTGTTTCATAGATGAGAAAAGGGAGGCAAACTTTTGAGTAACTTGCTGAAGATGTGGAGCTAGTAAGTAATGGAGTCAGGTTTAGAATCTAAAAAACATAATCTCTCAACCTTCCTTGCACTGAAGTGGGCTAACACTCAGGAATGATGTCTTCCCTTGGGTATAAACACAGATAGGTCAGCTGCTTATTCTCAAAAGTCCTCTATTGTTTAAACTATTGTTTAGATTAGAATATTTAAAACATCTTCTTTGATGGTATAACAATTTTTCTTTATCTGTCTGTAACTCAAAACTAGTTCCTGTCATTACATTTCATTTTTAGAACAATGTCTAATAAGAAGTTAGTTTCTCCATGTGTTAGGTCACCTAGTCACCATAACTTTGCTGATTCTTTACTCTTTTTGTCCAAAGAGCATGTTAATTGCTTCAGGAGTCATTCTTTCCTTAGCACAGCTATAATTAATTGAAAAGACAAGGCCTGGATAACCAAAGCAAATTCACTTCTTGTCTGTAGTAATTCTTCCCTAAGGATTTTCCCAGAGTGTTTCTAATTAGAGGAAAATGAGCCAGCACATTAGATAGACCCAAACCTGACTGCCAAAAGTTTTTCGAAAATATCTTAGTTTACTTTCAGTTTATAAAACCACTTTATAAAGGTTATACATATAAATTTATATATTTATTTATGTCACTCTCTATATATTTATATGGCAGTAGTTTTATTTGCCATCTTATCAATTCAAAAGAAAATTAATATGAATGTTTTGTTTACTTTAGATTGAATACCCTGGGGTATAATGTTTAATGAAAGTATGAATATATATTGTAAAATTATAGTTAGAAGGATAATTTACCTAAATCTTGTAGGAAAATCATAAAGTTTGATGATAATAGAGCAAAGAAATGCTCAATTAAAAGGGAGACAATAAAGTGTTTGTCAAGGAGAAGAGAAGAACCCTATTTAAAATAATTGAGTAATATTTAATTTAAAAATACCCATATCATATATATTAGGAATAACTGGAAAATAACAAAAATGACATTGAACTCTTCTGATTATGTTTATCTTAAGGTTCAGTGCAACAGGCAGGAGTAGATATGCAGGTATAATTTCCAACAATTTAATTTTGATGCCTCATAGAAAGCCAAGATTGTGATGATAATATTAATGTGACTGATACAAAAATACTCTCGTTTGTTAAACCAGTTCTCTTACCTTCCTCTCAGCAAGAAGGAAAGCCCTCAGAGATTTGGTCAAAGATACATATTCTGTATTAATTTATACAGAAGAGTTTTAGTTGTCAACCCAGCTGCAGACCTGCCCTGTCACCCCTCTTCATGAGAAGTTATGAAATAAATGTACATTATTACCATGATGTCAAATCAAGCAAAGATAATAACATATCTTTCTATAAGTTGGGTTCTGAGTTATCACATGGCAACTTTTGAATTTACAGAAGTCGATCCCTTACTACTAATTGAACTTTTAAAAATAATACTGGTATCCTTATTTGCTCATAGTTTAGCCAGGGCTGCCAGTTAACGGTAGTGATAGCAAGATAGACTCTTTGAACTAGAGGATACATTCTTAATTTGAGGCACATAAAACACATACCCCTGAGGTAGAGAATTACTTTTTTCTTAGTCATATACTAAACTGTTCACTTGAAAGTGGAATCATACCTATGACAGCTTGAATACGATGAGAAGGGGAAGAGTTCTGGAGTATGATGAGAACTTACAAAAAAGAATGGGAAAATCTGGGTATTATTTCTAAGTCTACCACAATCTAACTAAAATGTGTGCAGACCACTTTTTATCCTCCACTTATTAAGATGTGTTGTACATGTTGCTTTAATTTGGGGGGACTTCAGCTTCCCATATTTATGAATTTAGAAGAAAATACAGGATCAGTTTCTCTTATTTTCAAAGGAACTTTCAGAGCTAAGATCTCTTGAAGCTACGAATATCTGGGTCACACTTTGGCCTACAGAGCATTCTATATTTTAAGTATTTTGTTCCAGTACTTTGAAAACTTGTTTTAATAAAATGTCACCTCCTTCATAAAGTGGACCTGAAGGATTACCTGTGATTTAGGGTCTTGATTTGAAGACTAGTCCTGATGCTAAGACAAAAGAGGACAGCTACAGAACTCAGTGACTGAAGTCTTCACAGATGCGACCCTGGGAAGAAGAACACTGGGACAGACTATAGCCAGAGCTATAATGTGAAAATCACATTTTCCATTGTACTGAAAATGTCCATTTCCTATAACAAACTTTATGGCATCACTGCAGTCAAAGAGAAGTGTTACTGGGCTCACGCCTTTCATTCTTCTGCCATTTCTTTGACCCCCTTCACTGAGGCAGTGACATGGTCCCCTTGGTCTGTCTATGTCACTCTGTGGCATGTCTGTCATTCTCTGGTTAAAAAAATTGTATCTTATTCCAATCTTTTGTTAGTAACAGAAAAATTTCCTTCTCTCTGACAGTAGAATTATCTCTACGTTGACATTTCATGGACTCATGATTACGAACTTTCTGGGTGCCCAATTATTTTGCTATAATTTCTAGCTCTGGAGTGCTGAAAATCATGAGCAACATTCTTAATAGAACATTCTTAATTATTTTAAAAGGTAGCTCCTAATATAGAGAGCAACTCAATTAGTGGCATTTTCCTCTCCTCACTTCTAATCACCAGAGAGAAGTGATTCTAACTACAAGATGCATTCCACACTCATCCTTGACTCCTCAACACTCAAACCCTTTGAGAACCTCCCAGAGGATGGAATCACAGCTGAGCAGTGGGAGGTGATTAGTGCTCTTGGCATCCAAATTGGAAATGACTTTTTGCCCTAAAGAATTTGCTTTTAATTTTATACTATTCACAGTTGGTCAACATGTTTCTGTTGATTTTTTTTTTTTTGCTTTAAAAGTTAACACTACATCTATTTTATATATATTGAAGTTTTCCATATTTTTTTTTCTTGAGAAAAAAGACCGGTTTATATAACTTAGTTATATTTAACTTGTAGTTTTAAAAAGAGTCTTGATTTTATAAGAATAAAATACATACAAATGTAATGGTGGGAGGATGTGATGAAATTTATTTTCCCAGCACTCTGTTATGATTTTTATTTTCTCTTATTGTTGTAATAAATCATTGGCCATTCAGATATCCAGGAGAGGTTCCCATTACCTTTTCTACCCTTCCTTATTTAAACTCTTTGGATGACGGTCTCCCTTTAATAAACTTAAGCTGCTCTAAAGCAGGAAGAAACATTCTGGTACCATCACAAAAGAGGATTCAACTTGCCACTTTCCTCGAAGATGCTATTTTAAAACCTTTCCTTATTCTTCAGACTACCCTCTTTGATTTATCCTCCTTTTCACCTTCAAAGTTTCTGTGTCTTTCTCCTCATCTGCCTCCGTGTCAGCACAGAGCTGTCACTAGAATCTGTATCGTTAATTCTTTGTCCCAGCCCATGTGTCTGGGTATGACCTCTGCCTCCCTCTTGTCTTGATCTTTGTTAAGCATTTCAGGATCACATTAGATTTCATGACAGAAGCCCTCTGGTATGTAAAGAGGGAAAAAAAAAAAAACACAAAACGCTATCTGATCTGGAGCAACATTTCAACTTGACAGCAACCTGTATATGATTTATGCATTCCCCCATGAGAAAAATAAAATATCTTTAAAATCACTAAATAATTACCCACACCAGACTCATCAGAGAGAAATAAAAGAATCACTGTGTTGAGAGGACTCATCAAAGTCCTCTTACCTCTGTCCTTGGATGAGACCCCAGTCCTCTGGGAGAGCTTCCATTCTTAAACATGTTTTTAGGGAAGGCAGATTCCACTGTCTTCTCTGTCAGCATCTATCAGCATATCACGTAATATTGGCCTTCAGCAGTTCAGGACACATTCCTTGTGCTATGTGGTACTAGATGGGAGTTTAGGAAATGAGGAGTAAAAGGGCTCTCTAATGGAGCTTGGTGCTGCAGGATTTGATTGGTCACTGAAATAACAGTGACCGTGAAGCAGACCTTCCCTATAATTAACTGTGTTCTATGATCACACAATTCTCAAGAAAGCAGATGGGGGAAGCTGTCTGTGCAAGGCTGCTATCTTAGGTAAAGTACCAAGAAAATAAAAATGCCGCGGGGGAGTGACAGTGATTCATACCAGAAAAAGAACTGTTGTTTTTGCCATGGTTGCCACCATAATTATTTCTGTGCATTCTCCCGCTCTCCCCTGGCTTCTTTGACATCGCCACTGTGTACTCTCTCCCTCGCTTGGATTCCTCTGGCCAAAGTTCAGCTTGCTACTCCAGAAATTTACCATGAAAATTTCTTAAACTTCTTTCTCTGCCTGGGATGCTTTTATGCCTCAGGGTTTTACTCAAGCATCTCTTTCTCAGTGAGACCTTTCCCAAGAGCTCTACTCCAAACTGTGTTTTCTCTGCCACATATACGTCCTCCCTTGTTCCTTTTAGTATTTATCACCATCTAACTGACTATGTAATATATTCAGTTATTATATTTACTGTCTCTGTTCCCTCTAGAAGGTGTGCTACGCCAGAATTGGGATTTCGATTCTACCAGGCAGCTTCCTTTTAATATTAACAATCTCCTCTGGAAAACCAGGTATTCTGTGTGAAGTGTAAACTGGGAAGCTATTTCCTATTATTATAAGTAGTAAAAAAATGATGCATTGCATATCAATCTAAGACATACAACCTATTTCCCAACATGTAACTAAGACATAGCGAGACACTTATACAGTTAAAAAAAAATCAGATAAGAATGTAGAATGCATAAAAATCCTTTTCTTTGTGCTTCAAGTAGATAAGTAAGTTATATAGTATAGGCAGTTGCTATAGATACAGGAACATGTCACTTTTGGAGCCAGAGGCTCTCCAGACATATCCCCCATGTTGTCAGAATTAATTGCAAAATGTTTTCATGAGATTCTGAAGTTTTATAATTTCTTTCATAGTATAACTTGAGATCTCAAGTATAATATTAAGTTAAAAACTTGTATTTGAGTTTTAGGGAAAATATGTTTTTTTTTCTAAATACCTCTCGCCACCTCCCCAATAAATATTGACACTAAAAATATTTTATTGAATGATACGTATTGTCTAGTAAGTTTGGGAATTAAAAGCCTAAATGTATTCCATACAGAACATATTAACAGGGAAACATTCTTCAGGGTATGCTAGGTATGCTAGGTTATTTTTCCACTGCTCTGTCTACATCTCTTAAAATCATGTGTGGCACATAGTTAAGACCACAGTAAATATTTAATGAATGAAATAAGAACATTTAGTGTTTGCTAGGCTCTGTTCAATGGACCAAAGATTCGTAGTACAGATCCTAACTACAGATCTGTACAAGTTCTGCTCCACCAGGAGCCTTGGAGACAAGATTGTACTAGGAAGGAAGTAGACTCTAAAGTCACGGAGTCTGCTAATCACAGTTTTGTGGATATATGACCCATGACAAGTCACAGTCTTTTGGAAACCAGTTGCTTACTCTGTATAAAAGAATAGAGCAGAATTTCATAATCCTTAAGGTCCATTTCAACTTAAAAATGTTACATTTGTAAGATAGAAACCAAAATATTGCTTTTTGGTAGGGTTTTTGAGTGGATTAAATGAAGACTGCATGGTATGTGGTTAGTGTCCAATAAATAGTAGCTGCTATTATTATCATTGTGTTTAATCTGTGCATAATGATGCATCTGTTTCAGTTTAGTTTTAGCTACTGTTGAACCTAGAATGCAGTTAAGTGGTAACTTTATAAATAGTTTTGGAAATGATTTCTGCCAATTGTTTATAAGTTAAATAAATGTATAGCCATGCATTTTATTATAGTTGAATCACTGAATTATGTTAAAGATGATATAAACACTCAGACTTTGGAAACCCTTGTTGGACCTTCAATAGAATTATAAATGGTTTTGCTTTATTCATTTTTGCATATCTCCTGCCCTACATCAGTATGAGTGATTAAGCACAGACCATACAAGATGTTCAAACAAGACATTTCTTTGGTCTTGTAAACTTCTTGATTTCATCTATATTTCCTCTTATTTGGCATTCAGAGAGGGTTGCTTTTTGTCTCTTCTATCCCTCACTTTCCTCATTTGGATTTCAATTCTCTTACATTGGGGAATGTATATTTTTAGGTAGGCCTGATGATACATGTGCTTTAACCTTTTCATGTTTTATTAGAGTGAGGATTGTGACAATAGCAAGGAACCAGCACATGAAGTAGAATCCTAGAGCTTCTATAAAGCTTATTGTGGAAGTGTCCAAAATACTTTGAGGATGGAAGAAAAAGATTTGTAATCATAAATACCAGGAGCTTGTATTCTTTGATGGCTGGGAAGGAAGTTTGTAAAGATGCAAAAACACCATGTTAAAGCCTTTAAAAAAAAAAACAAAAAAAAACTTTCTCATATATGGAGAAACCTAGGGAAGTTTTAAAAGCTTTGATTGTTAAGAGTCCCCCACACAATTGGTGTAGTCAATAGACTCAACTGACTTCAAAACTCAGACCATGGTGTTGTCCTTTGAATACTGGGCTCCTCATGTGAGAGTCCTAGCAACTGGTGAGCATGTGGAAAGGAAAATTCTCTTATCTCCTGGAAAAATCTGACCATTGCAGTGAGAGTATAGAAGCATCCTATGATAACACTGTCAAGATCATTCTAGAAGGAAATAGAAGGAAAGGACAATTTAATGAATCATAGGAAAATCTTGAGAGTTGGAAAGAGTATCCTGGAAGAAAATTACTGATTATGTATATATATGTTTGCATAAATATTGATACTGCCATTCTGTAAGTTTCAGTAAAACATTTTGAAAGGGAGTTTAAAGAATCATGCAAAGGTGATGCAGACATTACTTTTCTATTAATAAAAAATGAGAAGAGGAAATATATGTTGGGGAGGTTCTAATGTGTTGAGGGCTTCACCATTAACTCAACTGAGGAGCTAACTCTGCAAACAAATAGGAGAGCAGAAGGGTCCTTTGCACAGGGAACTGTAAGGCACTATGTCATTTGAAGCAGATGTTAGAAACCTACAAGCTATTGGAAAATTTGGGTTGTCATCTATTTTTGCATGGCCTGTGATCTGAAGATGATTTTTACTTTTTAAAATGATTTCAGGAAAGCAACTCACAAGAAGAATAATGTTTGTGACTCCTAAAAATTTTATGAAATTCAGACTTTAGTATCCATAAAGATTTTTTGGGGAGCTCAGCCACGCTTGTTTGTTTACATATTATCTGTGACTTCTTTTACAGCACAATGACAGGGTTGAATAGCTGCCACAGGAATTTTATGGTTTTCAAACTTGAAAATATTTACTCTTTGATAGTGTGTATACAAAGTTTGGGTGCAGACTCCTGGTTTAAAGGAATACACGGCCTTTGAAATAGATTTTCAATGGGCTAGGAATTGCCTTTGCTGGAATCTTGCCATTTTGAAGTTCTCAAACACTGGGATTGGTGTTATCTAGGAAGAATTTAAAGCTCAACAATTCAATAACAGTCTACATACTTTTGGTGTTATAGATCTTCTACTGTGATTATAGTAGAAGGACTCCCACCCATCTTGCCTTTGTAATAACTCTCCACATTGTGCTAGGGTGTAAATGTCTGGGATTCTGGTTTTATTGCTGAGGACCTGAGACTTTGTCAGGAAGCCCTGCCATCATCTGCATATCACCCACCCCCAGGCTTGGAATCTTACTCTTATCAGTCCTTCTTATGACCATGACTTCCTGCTGATGTTTGGACTCATGCCACCTTCTGTAACACTACTCTAACATTGCCTGCTTTCCCTGGATAGTCATGGACAATGGCTTGAGGTGTTTTCTTTGTCACAAACTTTGACTTTCCTCTATCTCCCATAGGGAATTCTTAGATTGTTTTGCCTAATTCTGTGACTCTAGTTCATTAACATGACTATCCAGTCTTTGCCATTGATGATTTTTGGCCACTAGAAAAAGCTGGTAACTTGCTGTGAGTCTTTAAGGAAAGATGGACCTTATTGATCTAATCATCAAGATCACATGGACTGCTAGTGAGGCCAGCTCTCCTTGCCAAGCCTCAGAAAGGCAGGTGAAGATATAGAGGAAAAGATGTGGGGATAAGCCCTTTATCAAAGGACTCATAAAGACATACTGAGAGACTGAGAATCCTTTTCAGATTTGGCTGTGGATTAAAACAAATCTTTCTGAGATTAGAATTTGAGTAGTTTGAACAAGCCTGTGTTTGTTGATGTACACACAGAAAGAATTGACCATTGGAAAGGAATCTGAGGAGATTAGACTGCTTCCTAGTCAAGCTATGGACAGATTTTAATTAATTTTGGATAGAAAAATACATGCTCTGTACATCTGACCTCTTGATCATTTCTTGGGTATTTTTTTGTATCTTTTTTTAATGTCTTTTTCTATAGTGATAGAAGAGGAAGTGTCACATATATTCAAGTTTATATTCTGGCTCTGCCAATGTGAGTCTAGGTAATTTTATTTTATTTCCATTTATCCATTTTCTTGTGAAGTTGGAAAGTTTGTACTTCACTATAAACATAGGTGGAATATCATATATAATGTGACTAGTACATAGGCACTAAATAAATGTTAACTCATTAGTAAAAATTCAATTTTGTCATGGATCAAGAACTTAGAAATACAACCAGAGACCCTGCATCTAATAGAAGAAAAAGTAGGCCCTAATCTCCATCACATAGGATTAGGCCCCAACTTTCTTAATAAGACTCCTGTGGTGCAATAATTAAAATAAAGAATCAACAAATGGGATGGAATCAAACTAAAAGGTTTCTTCTCAGCAAAAGAAACAATCTGTGGGGTGAATAGAGAGCCTACATTTTGGGAGCAAATCTTTACCCCTCACACATCAGATGGAACACTAATCTCTAGGGTATATAAAGAACTCAAAAAGCTAAACATGAAAAAGAAACCCAATTAATAAATGGGACAAGGACCTGAAGAGACACTTCTCAGAAGATGATGTACAATCAATCAACAAATACATGAAAAAATGTTCATCATCTCTAGCAATCAGAGAAATGCAAATCAAAACTACTCTAAGATTTCATCTCACTCCAGTCAAAATGGCAGTTATTATGCATACAAACAACAATAAGTGTTGGCAAGAATGTGAGGGAAAAAGTTACACTCATACATTGTTGGTGGGACTGCAAATTGGTGCAGCCAATATGGAAAGCAGTATGGAGATTCCTTGGAAATCTGGGAATGGAACCACCATTTGACCCAGCTATCCCTCTCCTTGGTCTATACCCAAAGGACTTAAAAACAGCATACTACAGGGACACAGCCACATTAATATTTATAGCAGCACAATTCACAATAGCTAAACTGTGGAACCAACCTAGATGCCCTTCAGTGGATGAATGGATAAAAAAGTGGCCTATATACACAATGGAATATTACTCAGCAATCCAAGAGAATAAACTCATGGCATTTGCAGGTAAATGGATGGAGTTAGAGAAGATAATGCTAAGTGAAGTAAGCCAATCCCAGAAGACCAAATGCCAAATGTTTTCTCTGATAGAAGGAGGCTGTTCATAGTGGGTAGGGAAGGGAAGCATGGGAGGAATAGACGAACTTTAGATAGGGCAGAGGGGTTTGAGGGGAAGGGAGGGGGCATGGGATTATTAATGATGGTGGAATGTGATGATCATTATTATCCAAAGTACAGGAATTAAGCCATGAATTGGTGTGAATATACTATGCATATAACCAGATATATGAAAAATTATGCTCTATATGTGTAATAAGAATTGTTGTGCATTCTGCTGTCATATATAAATTAAAAAATAATTTTGTCTCCTCAATGAAACCAAGAGAGATTTTTTCCACCTCAGTCATAATAATAGGGTAAGTGAACTTCTTTAGAAGTTTTGCATAATAACAATAGTGAAAAAATTATATCATAGCACTGAGAATAACTAGGAAGTTGGGGTGAATGGTAAGGGCAGAAGAGAGGGAAAGCAGCAGCTGCTGACCCAGCTGAGTCTCCATTACCAGAATTCACCTTTGAATTGCTCAAATGAGAGTGCTTCCACCGAGGAAAACAAGACTAAAAGTGAAAGGAGGAGTGGTATCAGAAGGTGATCTCCACAAAGAAAATGATTTTACATTAAAATGATTTTACACCTCTCATCAATGGTCAGATTCAGTTGGTTAGCAGATGAGTAAACTCAGGTTGTGGAGAAATCAGGTTGTGGTCACAGAAATACAGCTACCCAATCAGACAGCGAAGCTAGAAGAGATCATGTTCTTCAGGGTTTAAACTGAACTAGGGGACATATAGTAACATCAATACTGAGTGACTTGTCCTCTGAATTGATGCTGTCATATAGCTCTAAAGGACTCACTATGTTCAGCTGAGAATGAAGACTATTATACTGGAAAGCTGCAGCTGCAGCTTGAAAGGTGCACCTCCCTGGTCTTAAATCTCTGTTCTCTAACACTGTGTATTGTGATAGTAAATTTTCCATTCAGGATTCTCAAATAGCTTGAGAGTGTGACGTTAGTTTACCTGCTATAAGAATGCATGTTCCTTGGTAAGGATTTTCCAAATCCAGAGAGTTTAAGAGTTTTTTTAAACATTGAAGTAAATGAAATCTGTTCTACTCATACTTGTACAATTTAAGATGAGTATATTTCACTTTAATGGGCCAATCTCTATATTTCACATTTCATGTTAATAATATTCAGGAAAACATTATTTCTAGTATTGTCATATTAGAAAATATGACAATCCATTTAATATTCCAATTTAAGACTTCAAATTGCTCTTAAATGACAGATATTGACTTGGAAATTTAAAGAGAATTTAAAAGAACTCATCTTATGTGTATTTGTATATGTATTAGAGTTATGAAATGTTTTTGAGGTACTCAAAACAGTAAAGATAAAACTGCATATATATTTATAAATATGATTTAAATATTTAAGAACATTCATTTAATTTATGAGGGGCACTCATTGTCAAAATGGAATTTGAACTGTTCATTCATCATCTTTGTGATTTTTTCATGGCTGCTATGAATCAGGTAATGTTAATGTTCTAACTCTGAAATATACAGAGGAGAACCAGTTAAGCCGTGGGTTTAAAAGAGCTTAATTGTAGTGAGTGGAGGTGGACAAGATACAAATGTATTATGAATATATGATTGGTTATAAATATCTAAATACTTTGAGGAAAAAAAGGCCAGGTAAGAATTGAGAATGAAAGAGGAGAATGTTTGGGGAGGTTGTGGGTCTTTATTTTATACAGGTGGGTAGGGAAGTGTTCAATGGGAAAAAGGACATTTGACTATAGACCTGAAGGAAAAAAAAGAATGAAGAGCATTTAAAAAGATGCAAAGGGGTTTGTTTCAGAAACAGTGAAGAGACCAGGTTCTGGAAAAGAGATCTATAAAACAGTGAATGAAAGTGGGGAATATTTGAACAGTAAGGCATTATAGAGGTCCACATCACGAATTCTTGTAGGTGATCCAAGGAAATTTGGGTTTTTCCTTTGAGTGAAATATGAACAAACCAATGGTGAATTTGGGGGTATAATGAAGTGACACAATTTGGCTTATGCTTTAGAAAGGTTGCTCTGGACATTGTCTCCATAGTGCAGGGAAAGATCAATGAAAAATTATGGCAGTCATCCAGGTGAGAGAGGTTGATGGCTTTCAACAGTATGGGGTTGTAGAGGTGTCTAGATGATGGATACAGGAAGATGTGAGTAAAGATTAAATGTGAGAGGTAAAGGAAAGAGGAATTGTAGATGATCCAGTTTCATGCTTCCATGTGCATTATGATGAGAACCTATGGGATGATATTATCACAGGAAATACTTTAACAGCTAGAAATAATACAAAAAAGTAATTCTTCAAAGCTATTGGAAAATGAACAGAAGTGGATAGACTTTAAAAAGAAGTGAATGTTTTCTTGGAGTAGGAGAGATAATCAGCTTTGCTGCTAATTTTACTTTTTGAGGCTTAAAATCTAGGGCTATATGTCCTACCAAAAAAACAAATGACACAGTGTACAGTTTTTACAAGCAGTGGTGACAGGTACACAGTTGGAAAAATCCCTTGTTTTTCTTCTTGCTAAAGAGCCACAGAAGTGAAGCTCGAAAACCATGAGTGCTAAGAAATGTGCAAACTCCTACAAAATAAAGAGATGGAAAAAATCTTCTAACTCTGTCTACCTACATCTCTGATTCTCCCCTGAATAATATATGAACAGGCTTAAGTAGCTCAGACAAACAAACAAACAAAAACAAAAGATTGAAGTGAATGTGAAGCTATTGCCTAAGAAACAGAGTCTGAAGTTTAAATTCAGTTAGAAAAATTACCTGATAAAAGAAAGGTGAAGCATTCAGAAAAAAAATCTTCAAAATGCAATTTAAAATTATTCAACATACATAAAAAGTACCAGAAATATAGAACATATCACCAACAGAAATAAAATCAGATCTTGAGCCTGATTCAAGATCAATCAGATGTTGGAACTAATAGACAAGAATTGTAAACTTACTAATATACCTAATCTCTAGAAAGTTAAATGAAACATGTTTTTTTTTATTGGTTGTTCAAAACATTACAAAGCTCTTGACATATCATATTTCATACATTAGATTCAAGTGGGTTATGAACTCCCATTTTTACCCCAAATACAGATTGCAGAATCACATTGGTTACACATCCACGTTTTTACATAATGCCATACTAGTAACTGTTGTATTCTGCTACCTTTCCTATCCTCTACTATCCCCCCTAATGAATGAAATTGTAGTAGAGAAATAGACACAATGAGGAAAAATCATATGGAAATTCTACATTTGAATATTGTAATTTTAAAGAGGAAAATATTAACTGATGAACTTAACAGCTGAAAAAACATGGCAAAGAAAAGGGTAAGTAAAGACAGATCAATAGAAATTAAACAAGGTGAAGGATAGAAAGAAAACAGACTGAAAAAATAAACAGAACTTAATGAACTTTGAGACAACATTGAACATTCTAATATAAGGAAAATTGAAAAACCAGAAAGAAAAGATGGAAATGGAAAAAAATTTAAATGTCAGAAATGCTCCCCAGTGTTATGAAAGGGAAATTTTGTAGATATATGATGTTAAATGAACTGCAGGTAGAATTAATACAAATAAGTCTATGGTGAGGCATATACAGTCAAATTGTTGAAAGTCAAAGATAAAAAGTAAATCTTGAAAGAAGAGAAAAATGACATGTATAGGGAACATAACAATCTAATAGGTGCCTTCTCATAAGAGAGCACAGAGGTATGGAAAGAGTAAACATATTTAAAGAAAAAGAAATAGAGAAAGATAGAGAGACAGACAGAATCAGAAAACTTTTAATACAGAACTTTATTTCACTCAAAATATCCTTCAAGAATAAAGGTGAGCTGGGCGTGGTGGCACATGCCTGTAATCCCAGAGGCTTGGGAGGCTGTGGCAGGAGGATGGCAAGGTCAAAGCCAGCTTCAGCAAAAATGAGGCACTAAGGGGCTAGGGTAGAGTGCTCAGTGGTAGAGTGCTCGCCTATACGTTTAAGGCCCTGGGTTCCATCCTCACTACCACAAATAAATAAGTAAAATAAAGGTATTGTGTTAACTACAACTAAAATATATATATATATATATATATATTTTTTAAAGTGAGGCACTATGCAACTTAGTGAGACTCTGTCTCTAAAAATATTACAAAATATAGGGCTGGGTATGTGGCTCAGTAGTCAAGTGCCCCTGAGTTCAATCCCTGGTTCTCCCCCACACCAAAAACAAATGAAGGTGAAATGGACACATTTGCAGATAAAAATACAGTAAAAACTTTGTTGCTAGCAAGCCAGCATTATAGGGAATTATAAAGGATATTATTTCTTTATACATTTAATGGTTTATGTTAAAATGTTATTTTTATCATTGTAAGAATACATGAAGTCTGCCTGCTCAACAAATTTAAGTGAATAATACATTATTATTGACTATAGATAAAGTGCTGTACATTAGATCTCTGGAACTTATTCATTTTGATTAGCTAAAACTTTACAGCTGTTGATAAAACATTCTTTAGATATGCTTTAGAATTAAAAAATGATAGTAAGTAGAAATTCAGACTCTCAGGAAGGAATGAAGAACATCAGTAATGGTCAATAGCTAAGTAAATACAAATGGAAATTTTTGGTTTTCCTTTTCTTTCATATCTCTATAAACTATGTAAGTATTTAAATCACACAAAGTAAAACTCAAATTGAGGAGTTCACAATGTGTGTAAGTATGGATAATACAAATGTAATCACTGTAACACAAAGGATAGGAGGATATAAATTAAGTATGCAGTATTTTTATATTTTACATGAAGTACCAGCATTAATTCTGCAAATTGTGAAGAGCCAAGGCTTATCAGTTAAAAAAGAATTCAAAGAAGAATAGCTAAAGTAGTAATAGAAAAAAATGAAATAAAATTCTACTAAATTTCAAGCCCTTCTCCCAGATGTGTAGAAAGGAGAAATAGAGAACAAAAACAATAGCAACAAGAATACAGTCACATAGTAAAAAAAGAAAAATAAAGTAAACCTATACCCAAACATGTCAATAATGATATTAAATAATAATGGACTAAACACTTCAAATAAAGGTTGATATTGTTAGGATGGGTTAAAATAAACATAAGCAAATTAGAAGCCCAAATGGACATGATCAGTAAAGAACATCTACATAACACATCATAGTTAAATTTCCAAAAGTATAGAGAACACAGAAAAAAAAAAACTATTAAAAGCTGTGAGACAGAAGAACAAAACCATATCCAAATGTGGAACCAGCGTAGGTGCCCATCAACAGATAAGTGGATAAATAAAATATGGTATATATACATAATGGAGTATAGTCAACCAAAAAGAAAAATGGAGTTGTGTAATATGCAGGAAAAGAGGTGAAACTAGAAGATATCTTGTTAAGCAAAATAAACCAGACACAGAAAGACAAATATTGCATATTTTCTTTCATAAATGGAAAGGAAATCAAACAACAACAACAACAAAACAATGACCTGAAAGTAGAAGAGAGACTATGAAGTCTAGAAGTAGGGAAGGGAGGAGGGACCTGATCAAAACTCAATGCATGCATGGAAATGCCACAGTGAAACCCAGTAATGTGAATAATTAGTTGCATTAGTAATTATAATAAAAACATAATGGAATAGAATAAAACACATGATGAAAGACCCAAAATATAAATATATGGATGAGTTGGATAAATAAATGGTTGGAAAAGATATACCAGGCAAGTAGTAGTATATTTCAAAACAAAAGTATATTACCAAAGACAAAGAGGGACACTCACAATGATAAAAGCTCGATTTTTAGAAATTATAATATTCATGACTATTCACAGGCTCAGTAACAAACACTGAAAAGATAAGTAGCAAGACTGAGAGAATTAAAGGGAGAAATAGGGAAGCTTATTGCTCCCAGTTGTAGATTTTAACAGCCCTTCTCAGAAGCTGATAGAAAAATTAGACAAAAATCAAAACAAAATAACAACAAAAGACTGAAAGTATATGAAGTTTGGATACTATCAGTCACTTGACTTAATTGATAATCATAAGACAATACATACCA
This sequence comes from Marmota marmota marmota, assembly GCF_001458135.2. Classification (NCBI taxonomy): domain Eukaryota; kingdom Metazoa; phylum Chordata; class Mammalia; order Rodentia; family Sciuridae; genus Marmota; species Marmota marmota. The sequence goes on along the minus strand of NW_025999842.1, from coordinate 24,117,917 downwards.
AAATGACAAAATGTATTTATTGGAAGTACATGTGACACTTTACCAGAATAGACAGTGTTTTGGTAAAAAATATTTCTCTACAAATTTAAAAACATTGAAGTCATACTGTTCATTGACAGTGATGGGGTGAACTAACCAATCAGTAACATTAAGATAACCACAAACTCCCCAAACAGTGAAAATGAATAAAATTCTTTTATTTTTCTAACCCAGGAGTTTAACCCAGAGGCACTTTTCCCCTGAGCCACATCCCCAGCAATTTTTTTAAATTTTATTTTTGAGACAGGGTCTTGCTAACTTGCTAAATTGCTAAGACTGGCCTTAAACTAGCAATCCTCCTGCCTCTGCCTCCCAAATCCCTGGGATTACAGGCATGTGCCACCACGCCTGACAACTGAACAAACTACTTCTAAATTATCATTTGGTGCAAGAGGAAAAAACAAAGTCAGAATCTGTTTTGAACAGAATGATCATAAACATACAACACATCAAGTTTTGTGGGACGCAGCTAGTGATTCAAGTGTTGTTACAGTTCTTCAGGAATGTTGAGTAACCAATTATGCACAGATGAGAAGCAAGGCAGGGGATCATTCTTGTGGTCTGCTCCATTTCAGCTTCCCTTTCACTCTGAAACTTGCTTCTTATTATGAAAGATTACTTTCTGCCTTACATGTTAGGTTCCCTCCAAGTTTTTGGATTACCATTCTGCCTTTTCTCTTTAAAAAAAAAAAAAAAAAAAAAAAAAGCCCATACTAACCCGGTTTTCTGGGGAGAAATACCAGTCTGGCAAGTGGGCCTCAGAAGGGAATTATTGCTTTGTAATTAGGTCAGCAATTCTTTAGAATCTTTAAGGCTTTAGTGTGGGCTGGAGGAAGGAAAATGGCCTTGGAATTGAAAGAAAAAGTGAGAAGTGTTGGGGCAGGAAATTAATGGAGCCAAGTCTTGATGAGGAAGGAGCAGTTGGGTGTAAGAGCAAAATTGGAAGCTTTACCATTTAAATGGTAGGGAGTAGAGGACAGAGACTTAATCTTCCTTATACTCTGGAGGGAACAAAGAAGCTGGGAGAAATCCTCAGTTTAGTGGGAGATCACAAATGAGTCTGTTTGAGCAATAGTAACAAAAACAGCATGGTATTGGCACCAAAACAGACAGACTGGTAGACTAATGGTACAGAATAGAGGACACAGAGACTAACCCACAAAATTACACTTATATTATGTTAGACAAAGATGCCAAAAACATACATTGGAGAAAAGATAGCTTCTTCAACAAATGGTGCTGGGAAAACTGGAAATTCATATACAACAAAATGAAATTAAAGCCCTCTCTCTCACCACGCACAAAACTCGACTCAGAGTAGATCAAGGACCCAGGAATTAAACCAGAGACCCTGCATCTAATAGAAAGAAAAGTAGGCCCTAATCGTCATCATGTCAGATTAGGCCCCAACTTCCTAAATAAGACTCCTATAGAACAAGAATTAAAATCAAGAATCAATAAATGGTATGGATTCAAACTAAAAAGTTTCTTCTCAGCAAAAGAAACAATCTGTGAAGTGAATAGAGAGCCTACATCTTGGGAGCAAAGTTTTACCCCTCATGCATCGGATAGAGGACTAATCACTAGGGTACATAAAGAGCTCAAAAAGCTAAACACCACCACCACCACCAACAACAACAACAAACAAATAGCCCAATCAATAAATGGGCCAAGGACCTGAACAGACACTTCTCAGAAGATGATGTACAATCAATCAACAAATTATGAAAAAATGTTCATCATCCCTAGCAATTAGAGAAATGCAAGTTAAAACTACTCTAAGATCTACTCTAAGATATCATTTCATTCCTGTCAGAATGGCAGCTATTTTGCATACAAACAATAATAAGTGTTGGCGAGGATGTGGGGGAAAAGGTACATTCATATATTGCTGGTGGGACTGCAAATTGGTGCAGCCAATATGGAAAGCAGTATGGAGATTCCTTGGAAAACTTGGATTGGAACCACCATTTGACCCAGCTATCCCTCTCCTCGGTCTATACCCAAAGGATTTAAAAACAGCATATTACAGGGACACAGACACATCAATGTTTATAGCAGCACAATTCACAATAGCTAAACTGTGGAACTAACCTTTATGCCCTTCAGTAGATGAATGTATAAAGAAAATGTGGCATATATACACAATGGATATTACTCAGCAATAAAAGAGAATAAAATCATGGCATTTTCAGGTAAATGGATGGGGCTGGAGAAGATAGTGCTAAGTGAAGTTAGCCAATACCCAAAACCAAATGCTGAATGTTTTCTCTTATATAAGGAGACTGACTCATAGTGGGGTAGGGAGGGGGAGCATGGGAGGAATAAATGAAATCTAGATAGGGCAGAGGGTTGGGAGGGGAAAGGAGGAGGCAGGGGATTAGAAATGATGGTGGAATGCAATGGACATCATTATCCAAAGTACATGTATGAAGACATGAATTGGTGTGAACATACTTTATATACATCCAGAGAGATTAAAAATTATGCTCTGTATGTGTAATATGAATTGTATTGCATTCCACTCTCATTCATTTTTTAAAATTCAATTAAAAAAGGAAAAAAAATGAGTCTGTTTGGTCTGCTCTCTGACAGGCACAGTGTCTGTCCCTTTACTCTATAACTGTTGCTTGGGATGTTCAGCTCCATCTATCCACCATTCCAGGGCTTTCAATAAGTTCTTCCAAATGAACTGGAATTGTCTACACAATGTGCTTCATGTGGCTGCTGTTGGTGGTCATAGTGTTGTGGAGATGTTGAGAAAGGTCTGGGAGCTCAGAGATGCAGCTCCTGTCATCCACTGGTTGGGTGACTTGCTGGCTTAGTTCAATGCTCTTTATTAAGTGGATGGAAAGAGAAAAGACAGCTTGCTTCTGGGATCATCAGTGCTTTCTAACTTGCTCATTGCAGTTATCTTTTGGGTTCTTTTCTTTCCAAACTCAAAAGTATTTTATCTCTATTTGGTTTTCCACAAAAACACATTTGATGCTAATTCTTACATTAAATTGAGTGTTTTTTATTTTTATTTTTTCATCTTAAAATGGCTAAGCCTGAAAGCCATGGGAAAGTTGTCTAAAGTAGAATCTCAATCCTCTGAGTACAAATGAAGAAGCTGAGCCTGACAAGGGATAGGAAAATGAGATTTGAAACACATTACTTCATGCTTCAAAATATAATTCACACAGAAGAACAAATGCTAACTAAACACATAGAGAAAGTGAACTAACGAGAGAAAATTCATGGGTATTTAGGTGAGGTGTGTGCTTTTAATAATAGATAATAGTCATTGGTTGAGAATGTAGAGAGCAAAGGATTTATGATAGTTCTCCTTTTTGCTGTTACGTTTATGGAATCTCAAAAATTATCTTTCTGTGAAGATATGTAATGGATGTATCAATTAAGCATGTCAAGTGGAGGATAAGCCCGTTATCTACTGCATCTGTAAAATAAAGAATATTGCCAGATAATCACAATTGAAAAATGAGAAGGATGAGCTTACCTTCAGAATTCAATGCTATTCCAAGTTGCAAAAGTGCTTTTTTGAATCTCAGATTCCTTAGAGGAAAATATAAAGATATCTTGAGGTCAAACAATTTAATTTGAACTCAAGGATGATAAATATACTTATGGTATCTGGTCATCTGATTCTGTTAAAGAAATTCCGACTTGAGGTTGTTTCTCCTGCTGTGACCAACAATACCTTCTCTTTCCCTTTCTCAATTATGCCACATGACTCCACTTGTGCCCTTAGGACACTGGGATTCAACAGCAAGGTATTATTTAACTTTAGAAGAAAAATTGCTTGGTTCTGTATCTTTAAAAGGACCATGTATTACGATGTTATGCATGAAAAGAGTTTTCCCATAGGGGAACTAGTTTTATAAGCAAAGATTGACCACAGGGAATAAACTATAGTTATTATAGTTTTATAGAGCAGTTGAAGAACTTTAACAAAATAACATTTTATACTTCAGAATATACCTTCTTAAAACTTGCCAAGAAAGGCCCAGCTACTGATTCCTACAGTCATTAAATTTAGAGAGTATCCTGAGCTAACCCCATGACAGCTGATTACTATTCCCTCTACTCTGTTCTGCAGAGCCGAAGGGCATCAGGGAAAGCAGTTTCCTAGAGAAGGAAAAACAGACTCATTTCTTTACTTTTCTGATTCTTTTCTGTATTTTATTTTAGACACAGAATATTTTTTTAATTTTTTATTTTTTGTAGTTGTAGATGGACAGAATGCCTTTATCTTATTTGTTTATTTGTATGTGGTGCTGAGGATTGAACCCAGTGCCTCACAAATGCTAGGCAAGTGCTCTGCCTCTGATCTCCAGCTGTAGCCCTAAACAAAGAATATTTTATCTGTTACTTGTATTATTTGGAAAATGGTTTTGTAATATATATATATATATATATATATATATATATATATATATATATAATACGTATGATAAAATATATAGATATTTTAGTTGTAGATGGACACAATACCTTTATTTTTATTTGTTTATTTTTATATGGTGCAGGGATCAAACCCAGTGCCTCCTGGATACTAGGCAAGCTCTGTACCACTGAGCCACAACCCTGGGTCCTTAGATATATTTTTAAATTTGAAAATTCATTCTTAGACACCTGCACAGGTGGATAAAACACAGAAGGATCTCCAACATCCTTCCCAAGTTGAAGGGAAGATGTTTGCCTTGGGACACCTACCAGGCATGTTTGCTTTTGTCTGTCTATTTCTCAGACTGCACACTGGGTAGAGTGGCAGCAGAATTGTTCATAAGTTGGCTATTATTTGTTGTCATGCTTTGAAGATCAGTCATACTTGAGGAACTGAATGACATTCATTACAGTGGCTTGTTGAAAGTGTTCTGGGGGGAGAGATAGTAAGAAAGCATTGATTAAGGTAGTTTTCAGTTTCATGTTACTGAATTGAGTGCCCAAGAAAAGTTGGATGTTTTTGGTTACAGCCATCTCCATATCCTAGCTCCACTCAGTGCTACAGATGATTTATGCGTAATTCAATTAGTCATTAAGAAGTTAACAAATAATTGAATACTTGCCATTTTGCAGATAAAATGTGATTATTGTGTAGTTTCCATCTGAATACTAGACATTTGGACACATAACTATAAGCCAGATTCAGTTTTTGAAACAGCAAAAATATAACATTTTTATTCCCTCCCAATGTCCTTTATTCCCTGCCTGCAACTTAGTCATTTTTGCTAAAAGTTAGTGTGCTTTATATTATCCTCAGTTTTTCCTACTTGAATTGAATATGCATGGTGCAGTCTTTGATGCTTGCACAGCATAAACTTTATTCAAAGTTATAATTATTTTAAAGACTTTTATTAACCAAAAATTGAACCAATAACATTTATCCCACAAAATTACTGTAATTATATGTGATTTAATTTTTAGTTTCAAATTTTACCATACTCAGGTAATATAACCATGTTTAAAATGCAATTTATTTAATATTTTATACATGTTATTCAAATCTTATGTCTATAGTAAGTGTAAATTGGTTATTCTTCCTCAAATATTATAATTAAGAAAAATACTTGAAATAAAATATCTTTTTAAAATTCATTATATTTGCCTTCAAACATAAATTATAATTATCTTAAGAAAATATTTTAGGAAAATAGTCTTTTCTTGTTCATATAAAATAGTTTTTTCTTGTTCAGATTTTATTTTACTGTGAAATAATACTGAGTCATTCTTTTCTGGAGTATTAATGCTTTAAAATAAATATCTAAGTGCAGATTGATCTTATATGATGTGGTCTGCTATTAAATGGCTTTGAGGAAAATGGAATTCAAACACCTTTACAAAATAAAAACATGACAAAAATATCATTTAAAAAGGCTCTTTAGGGTTTTAAGATTAGAAAGAAAGTATGTTTTTGCATTAACACTGCAGTTTTTAAAGATTGCATTTCAAAAGATGGTAGTATTCAGAAAATATATTTTTATGTTACCTTTATAATAAAAATCTCAGCAATGATTTTCTTTTTCTTTTCTTCCTTCTTCTCTTTCATAATTTAAATCTAGTCAAGTGACAAAAATTCCAAGATTAGTACACTATTTTAAGAAGACCTCACAAGAATGTTAATTCTGTATCATAATTCATTTTTACATCCATTGTGAATTCTGTATCAATTAAGGGTGCATCCTGAAATTATGAGAATTTTTTACCTTAATTTCCAACATGAAAGGGGCAAGTATTGATGTTTTGTTTTGTTTTGAAATGCGAAAGCTACTTTTTTTGATAGCACTAACTATATTTTTTTACTTAATATTTATTGCTTATAATCATTTACCAGATTGAATTCCTTTTAAATCCATAATAGTTTTGTTATAAATCTTGTGTTAGGAATCCTCTTAGAAGGAAAAGGGATGATGAAGCCATTTGCATCGACTTTGTCCAAGTTTACTCTGTCTCTCTGGATACCATCTCTAGAGGACAAACACACTAAGTCATTTAGATAAACTAATATTGATTGATTCTCTGCCAAAGATATTGACTTGCATGATTCTTTTTCTTGTCTTTTTTTCCTTCATTTTCTGGAACTGAACATTGAACCCAGGGATGCTTTACCACTGACCTATATCCCTGGCCCTTTTTTGTTTTTACTTTTTATTTTGAGACCGAGTCTTGCAGTGTTGCTGAGCCTGGACTCAAATTTGTGATCCTTCTGCCTCATCTTCCCCAATCTCTGGGATTATAGATGTGCATCACCACACCTGGCTGGATGATTCTTTTTCTTGTTTTGGTGATGACGACACCCAGAGTCTCACACATGGTAAGCACATGCTCACTCACTTAGACACATCTCCTGTGACCCCTGGATGATTCCTCAGTAAGATTGTACTACTATTTGTTTATAGAGTAAATATTTTTTAGATTTTTAGAAATCTTTTTTTGGGGGGGCGGGGCTCTTTAAAGAAATTTCATCAATGCATCTTGTTTATTAGTTGACACCCATGATTGTTTCATGAAATTTCTGGGGTCTAAGTATTCATTTAGCTTCCATCTTTGAACACAAGTATGCTATCTTTTCCACTTCTGTGTAAGTTCAGAACAACTAACATGGAATAAACTATAAACAACCTTGAATGGACACATGCAGTTATGGTACGTGGTTTTTCTGAGTTACATTCCCCAGCAATCAAATTCTATAAGACATGTTTCAAGACCGACAACATTTTTGATTCTCTGGTTTCTGGAAAAAGAGTGCTATACAAGTGACATGAGGTAAAGTGGATAATTTTTCAAAATTAGTCAATAGTCCTCTACTGGACTGTAATAGATTTGTTAACCTGTTAATAAAATGAAATCCAACGAGATTTTTAAATGACTCAGAAGACAAGAGGGAAAGTTATAGTCTGGCTGTGACAGCTGGCAAACTTGCCTTAAATGCTTTTAAGGACAAAATTGATAACATCCATGATTGGCTACAGTTCAGGGTACCCAATTCCCATGTGCTGTCAACCGTATATTTTTACTATTGATTAACATTCTAGCTACATTCTTTTCAGACATTTTGGAAAAGCCATATTATTTTAGGAGCAGCACCCATATGTTTTTCTCCCAGACCTGTGATAAAATACGTGGAAAAAGAATCAGTTAATAAGTTCTCACTGCTAAAGTTAATGTTTCCATTAATCATGTTTTAGAAATCTAAGGGAACTGTTTTAGAGTCAAGGAAAAGCCAATAAATTTTAATAAAAATATTTGAAAAGAAAGGCACACTACTAGTTTTAATACTGAATGCATACAAATAACATGCAACTTTACAAGTAGAATCCACAGACGTCAATCATGTATAGAATCAGATAAACTCAGCATAAATATTGATGTACATTCCAGTTCCAGTGAACCACTAGGAGCTGTATTTTGAATATACTTCAAACATTACATATTCCTCAAATTTCACACGTACTCATGAACAAATATAACAACACAATTTTCCATGTGCATAGACATATGTCTCATTTATAAGAAAGTTCATGAAATTATAACTTTTTTATTTGAAAATAATTTAGTGAATACCTTATGTATGTCTTACATTGTTCTAGGAATGGAGGAGGATCTGGCACTAACAAAAAACATTGTTTTTATGAGCTTGTATCCTATGGAGAATTATCCTATGCAATAAATAAGTCAAAGAAAATACAGTCAAATTATAGTAAGTAGATTGGGAAAAAAACAATAGCTTGATGAGAAAGTTTGAGGGCCAGTGAAGAGCTGGTGTGGTTGAGCAAAAATGGACCACAGGCAGTGTAGCTTGTTGGAGAGGTAATGGAGTAGAAAGGCAAGTTATTTGGAGGATTGAGGCTACTGTCAAAACAATAGGCCTTTACAATGATGTGAGATTGGGAACCCCCTGGGGAATTCTAAGCAGAGAAGTGATATATTCTAATTTGGAATTGGAAGACTCACTCTATCTGCCCAGCTGATATTAGGCTGTAGGAGTCAGAGATAGAGCCAGACAACAACAATATGGATAATAGAGTAATATTCAAACTGTAGTATTTGAAAACTGTGCAGGGGACACAAATCCTTAAAGGATTAACTCTCCAGATCTAACTGCCTAAAGTTTTTCTGCCTGCTAGTGGATCTGGGGACAGGCATTGTGTATCCCTGCTCTGTTTCCCACTTGATATCTTCTTTTACTTCTAGAAGAAATGCTTATTTCTCACCCAGCCCAGATTTTACTGTGGTCCATTTCCCTAGGATGCAAAACCTTCTAAAGTAAACAATGAAGAGACCACTCTAGGTATTTTTGCTTGATGTTTTCATCTCTTCCACTCACCTTCTATTGCTGTAACAACTATTATTGCTGTGGGAGATCACTTTGAGAGGAAAAACAAAGTAAATTCCAGGAAAGTACCTTATATCATACTGTTGCAGTTTTATGGCAAGTCTCTCTGCCTCATACTTCTCTTTGTCTATCTTTTTATGTACATATCTGTCTTAGAATTTAGATTTGAAAAAGATTGTTCCCAAAGAAATCTGTATTAAAATGATTATGCAAATTGAAATGAATTTCTACAAGAAAAGTTTAACTGTGGGTTACTGGTTTGATAGTGAGAACTGATTTTTCCAATTCCATTTATATTTTCCTTAAATCGACTTAACTATATCTTCAGATCCATGGCTTTAAGCAAAATCATACATTTATAGCTTGTGATAAGAGAATTTTATTTAAAAATTGTTTTGTCAAAATTATTTAGAAAATACTTAAGTTTTAATTAATTCTTTCAAGTTCTAATTATATCTAGAATAATAAGGTGCCTCTAAATGAAGGAGTAATGGGTATACTAAGTAGCAACTTTGTGAATATTGGTAATACTTCTTGGGGATACACTTTCCACAAAATAAGGAATCTAGTGAAGCCAGTGACTAAGCATACACACACACACACACACATACACGGTTGGTGGTTAATAGTATTTTACACTTGACAAAATCAAGTATTTAAATTATAAGTTGATAGATTATTAAAATAATTTTTAAGCTAGATCAATATGGATTTTTGTCATAAAACTTGAATAAATTTCAAACAGTTCAGTAACATTTTTAAAACGTTTATTCTAACCTATTTACATTTATTTATTTATTCATTTATTTATTTTACAGTAGAATGCATTTTGACATATTCTACATAATTGAGTCACAGCTTCTCATTCCCCTGGCTGTACATGGAGCAGAGTCACTCTAATATTGTAATCATATATGTATATAGGGTAATAATGTCTGTCTCATTCTACTGTCCTTCCCATCCCCACAGCCCCATCCCTCCTTCACTCCCCTCTCCACAAACCAAAGTTCCTTCATTCTTCCCTGCACCCCCCTACTGCCCCACTATGGATCAACATCCACTTATCAGAGAAAACATTTGGCTTTTGGTTCTTTGGGATTGGCCTATTTCACTCAGCATGATATTCTCTAGTTCCATCCATTTAATTGCAAATGCCATAATTTCATTCTTCTTTAAGACTGAGTAATATTCCATTGTGTATATGTATCATATTTTCTTCATCCATTCATCTGTTGAAGGGCACTTAAGTTGGTTCCATAGTTGAGCTATTGTGAATTGAGCTGCTATAAACATTGATATGGCTGTTTCACTATAGTATGCTGATTTTGAGTCATTTGGGTATAAACTGAGGAGTGGGATAGGTGGGTCAAATGGTGGTTCCATTTCACATTTTCTGAGTTATCTCCATACTGCTTTCCATATTGGCTGCACCAATTTGCAGTCCCACCAGCAATGTATGATAATACCTTTTGTCCCACATCCTTGCCAAAACTTATTATTGCTTGTATTCTTGATAATTGCCATTCTGACTAGAGTGAGATGAAATCTTAGTTTTGATTTGCATTTTTCTAATTGCTACATTTTTTCATATGTTTGTTGATTGATTATATTTCTTCTTCTGTGAAGTGTCTGTTCAGCTCCTTAGTCCGTTTATTGATTGGGTTTTTTTTTTTTTGGGGGGGGTGTTAAGTTTTTTATATATCCTGAAGATTAATGCTCTATTTGAGGTGCATGTGGTAAAGATTTTTTCCCATTCTGTAGGCTCTCTCATCATGTTATTGATTGTTTCCTTTGCTGAGAAGAAGGTTTTTAGTTTGAATCCATCCCATTTATTGACTCTTGATTTTACTTCCTGTGCTGCTTTAGGAATCTTGTTAAGGAAGTCAGGTCCAAAGATAGCATCATGATGATTTGGGCCTATTTTTTTCTTCTATTAGGCACAGGGTCCCCATTCTAGTGTCTAAGTTTTTGATCCACTTCGTGCTGATTTTTGTGTAGGGTGAGAGATAGAGGTTTAATTTCATTTTGCTATGTATGGATTTCTAGTTTTCCCAGCACCATTTGTTGAATAGGCTGTCTTTTCTCCAATGTATGTTTTTGGTGCCTTTGTCTAGTATGAGATAACCATATTTATGTGGGTTTGTCTCTGTGTCTTCTATTTTGTACCATCGGTTTATATGTCTGTTTTGGTACCAATACCATGCTGTTTTTATTACTGTTGCTCTGCAACATAGTTTAAGGTCTGGTATTGTGTTGCCTCTTGCTTCACTCTTCTTGCTGATGATTGCTTTGGCTATTCTGGGTCTCTTATTTTTCCAAATGTGCTGGGAGCCATTAGCCAAGTAGGTATGACAATTTCCTTGCCAGCGTACCCCATGTTGCTGACATTTTGCAGTGACATTGAATGTAGTTGACCTTGCTCAAGGACCAGGGCGGATTAGGGTGTTCCTGGTTTAACATAATCGGGTTTAGGGCGTTCCCAGTTTAGGTTCCAGGTTTAAGGTTTAAGATTATTCCTGCTGGGAATAGGGCGTATCCTGCTGCCTGAGTTCCCCTTGAGTTCTCACGGGATTCAGAGAGTATATTTTGGGAGACAGAAGCCCAGTGAAGGTGAATTTGGGAGAGAACGGGGATTTGGGCAGAGAACGTGGATTTCCCCAGAACGTGATTGTAGACGGCTGGTGTGAGTTCGGGAATAAAGAGTTGCTGTTTGAATCTACAAGCTGTGTGGTGGCTCGTGATTGTGTGCCCAGCCAGACTGCGGCACAAATGTATTTCATGCTTGCTTTTCCTAATTAAGTGTATTTTTTTATTGCAGGAAGTTTGCTAGGTTATCAATAGAAGAGTCTAACCCAGCACTATTCAATAGTATTTTTATTTTAATGGACTTTACACATATAAACCACACATAGTTTTAAATTTATATTAAAATTAACAAAGAAACAGATGAAATTCATTTAACAATATGATTCAATTTTATCCAATATATTAAAACATTATTATTTCAGTGTCATAGCATCAATATAAAAAGATTCAATGAGAGTTCATACTGTTTTGATATTGGTGTGAAAATCTGAATCCTGGGAGCATTTTACCTTATGGTATATTTCAATTTGGACTAGCTGTATTTCAAGTGCTCCCTAGTTACTTACATATGGCTATTGGCTGAGACTTTATATACCACATTCTCAATTTTAAATACATATATACATATAATGTATAAAATTTAATTTGGGGAATGTAATGGAAATACAAATTGAACTAGAAAATGAAGTAATTGAACAATCCACCTGTTTTAAAAAAGTGCTTATTCATATATTTTATTAGAAGATGATTGAGTTTAATCAGTATGACATTTAGGTTCCATGTAAATTAAAAAGTTTATTCTTTTCAACAATTCAAACTTATAATGAAAAAAATTAATTTTCAACAAAAATGTTTAGAGGCATATATAAGCAAACATGTTTTCAGACTGCTAGGCTATTTTTAATATCCTGGCAAGACCTAAAGGTAATGGGCCAGAAGTTGAAAACAGTAAAATTCTTGGTATATTTTTAAACTTCAGGTCACTGTCCAGATATTTTAAAACAAACAAACAAACAAAAGTAGAAATGATTTCTTTTCAGACTTGAAAATATCGCTGTGAAGGAATGAATCCTCTGGGTTTTCATCAGGAATCTATAATATTTAGAACATACAGTACATCATAGGGATTACTTAAGATATAGAACCTCATGCTGTGCTGTGTTACCCTTGGTAAACTTCTCATAACTGTTACATCTTGATGCCTTTGGGATCCCTAATGGTGCTTGAAGCACAATAGCAAGTTGTCTGTGGTGGTGAGGCAGATCTTCATTCTGCAATTGTGAGCATTTTCTCAGTCTCTTTAGGACTGCCTCCATTATATTTGGGACTCTTTCTAAATTGCAGTTTGGTGCTCAGTCTATATGGTACATATTTTTCAAACACTCAATCCCTACCACAGAAAATTGGAGATGACACACATATCAGATTGTTCTATCCGATTCGGCTTTGGATTTCTATGGATGGACAGCAGTTTAAATGATTTGAAATTGGGTTGTCATCCAATTTTTTCAGGTGAGTGCTTCTAAGTCTGAGCCCTTTTCACCAAAGCTTCTGAGGAAAGATTAGAGTGATTCCTTTCTTATGATTTCTGCTGATCTTATATCTCCCTATGGAATTTATAGTCTTATAAGAAAGACATCTTTAGATGATGAAACTCTTTATCTTAGTGTAACTGAACTCACATTTTTCCCCCACTGTTCTTATATTATACTTTTTTTTTTTTAAAGGAGTACATAGTTTGGATGTATCCATGATTCTATTTCTCTTGCTTCAAGATTGAGAATCTTACATTCTGTTAAAGGAAGTCTTTGGACTTTTTGTAGTCATGAGTTATAGCCATTGTTAACTTTTCCTTAATAATCATATTTATTATTTCTACCAGGGCAATTCTTTTGCTTTGAGTGAGCAGAAACTCTTAGAGCAAATTTCATTATACTGCTTTTAGTTTAAATAGCATTTATATTGTTGACTGTTATTTGTAAAGACTACTAGAGTATATATAAAATTGATGCTTTCATGTATCTTTGCTTGGAGTAGTCTATCAGGGTAGAACTTACATTTGATATTTTCACTCTCAGAGATGAGACATTAGTGGACAATAGGAATGTATTTAGTGTTAAATCCACTCAGGTATGAAAGGCAGTCTATTGCTTGCCATGTGCAAATAAAACCTAGGATAAAATCTAGGATTAGACTTGGATCTTTCACTAGAGATTTTTAAAAAAAAATTTTTAGTTGTCAATGGACTTTTATTTTATTTATTTATTTCTATGCAGTGCTGAGGATCGAACTCGGGGCTTCACACATGCTAGTCGAGTGCTGTACCACTGAGCCACAGTCCCAGCCCTCACTAGAAATTTTTGAGCCCTAAGTTTTTGCATTTTTAAACTTTTAAAAGATACTTTTTATGTATTTTTTTCTTTTTAATATGGAACATTTTCATTAGGAGCAAAATCTAATTTTTTTGGACAATACATTTTTAGGAATTGAAATTTCATTTTTCTTTTTCTGGGAACCTTTTCTTCCTAATCATCTTTATTTCCCTTTTAGCTAACTTTACCTAATTTTCTTATGTCATACATATATAGTATAAATCTATATGTAGGATAAGCCATATGTATAATATGAAACATATTTTATATGGCATACACCATACATATATATCTCCTTTAGCCATATAAATTATGTATATTATGTAAATGTTAGTCATATATGTTTCTTCATATAAATTATATATCATGTTCTCTATAAACCCATAAAGTTTCAGGAAAATTTTAATTTTTTAATGAATAATTTAAAAATTTTACTAGCTGCAACCTTTGAGGAGTTAAGCATATTCTAAAAATAACATTGTATAAGCACCCAGAACATGGTGTATGTGTGTTTGGTGCGGGTGAATCATATCATAATAATATTCATAATCATGTGAACACTGAATTTTCTGACTAGGCTATCTATTTTTAGTTTGATGTATCAAGTCCTGTAGCTATTGTATGTATGTATGTAGCTATTGCCTTCAGCTATGTTTTTGGAAGAATTAAGATTTTCTATTAAGATTACATATATATTTCCCCCCCTTTGGATCATATTAGTATAGAATTTTGTTTATATTCATGTATGATATAATTCATAGTATTATATAAATTCTGCCAACTTACTCATTCTCCTATTCAATCTACATTAATTAAATGACAACTCTGTAGTAGGAAATTTGATAGGAACTAGAAATATGAGTTTAAGTTATAATTTCCATAGCTAATAAACTTAATCTAGAAGAAAATATAACCATATAAACTTGTTACTATATTTATCTTATTTTTTACATAATATAAAGTAGAAGGAGTAAACCTGAATTTGCAATGCCTAATCACTCATACTATCAGTTCTTTAAAACACAATTATTAGTGGTAGCCTTTGAAGTTTTTATTTACTCCAATATTGTTATCATTTATTAAAATTGAGCATGACCTTGAAATTGGTTTGTAAGCATAAGAAAATGAGTATCTTTGTAATCATTTTTAAAAGTCTGATTTTGTTCAAAAATCTCTCATGATTATATATGTAATTCACCAGATTTGGATCTGAATAACTTGCTATTTTAAAAATAAAATCTATCCAGTGAGGGAAAAATGATTTGCTTCATTTAAGATAATTAAGAGGTAACTTAGAAAAGAATCTTCCAAAATATTTTAAGCAATGTGCCAAATAAAATCTCAATACCATTTCTAAAAATACAATCAAAGATTAAAGAGTCTCCAGACATCTAAATACACACACGTGCATGAATGTGCACTCACATCTACAAAAATAATTTATCATCATCTGATCCCAACATCATGGCCAAATGTAAACATCATCAAGCTAGAGATACCTTCATAAATCTTTCAATGAACCATGTACCTTCATGAGTACTTTCAATTGCCTTTCTCTTGGAAAGACCAAGATGCATGATGAAATATGTACTTATTTATCTACCAAACTGTGAATGCCAGAACATGCTTCCACTTGAAAGGATGTTGATCCCTTTTGCTGACTGGTGTAGAGGTACCTTTATCCTCATATGAGGTTGAGAACTGACTGACGGCTGCCCTAGCTGCATTATTATATTGTCCATTCTTTCTCTGCTCTATGTAAAACCAGGTTTTCAAAAGGTTATATGTACCATATTTTTATTTATTTCTTTATTAGTGTTGAATTAATTACCTGTTATCATATTGTCTTTGTTAGCAAATATTATGCTTTGCAATTTAAACAATTATATGAGAGGTTACTAATAAATGACATTACCTGTGAATCACTGTTAAATTTGCCTCAAAAAACTTAAATTTCAACATATGCTTTAGAATTCACAAATGATACCAATGTAAACCACTCAAGGTAACATTTGAGTGGGTGATATTTGGTTTGTATTTAAAGTGTTCAGGCCTAAGTTCATGGAAATACTTAGTATTACCAATATGTGGATGCTTTCTATGAATCACAATAATGGGATTTGGATGCTTTTAGAAGCCTGCATGGAGACTGTTGTAAGCCAGGCTTTAAAACAACTATGACACACAAAGTCTAATGGAATTTAATGAAATGCATATTGTAGTGTGGTCAAAATAATAAATTACATGTTTCTTCCCCTGTGAACACTTGTTTGTTTTCATTTAGTGTCTTGTGGTTCTCCTGTGTACCCCAAACATCATAGTATAAATTTTAGTGTAGCTATCACAAGCACCAGCTGTATTCTGAGGGGAGAAGGGATCTGTCTTTCTTTCATTGCTTTTCTAACATCTAGCATGTATACTCTGTACCTGGAATATAGCAAATATTCAACAAATTTATGTTGAACAAATGAATAGGTTACTGAAATACAATTTGAGTTCTCTTCCTTAACTGTAACTTTGCCAAAAGTTGAAAATGTGAATTTAGAACAATAGTTGAAGCTGCCTAGACTAAATAAAAAAATAGTTCGGGATCTCCTTAACCACCATTAAAATTTTCAGATAGAATTTTTCCAAATAAAGAATCCAACTAAAATTGCTGATATTTGTCTCCTTCTCTTGGGGGTGTTTGTTCACAGTTCAGTGGAAAAAATAAAAGGCAGATTCCTAGACTGGCAAAAAATATTTATTAATATTTATGTGACAGAAGAATATTTCAGGTATCTCCATCAGAATAATACAGTTGTCTCCTCATCTTAATATTTTCTTCTATACAGAAATTCTGAAATGTCACTGAGAAGACATAAGGACAATGATTCCTTCATACTATGCCTTAAAAAAAGCAAAACAAAACAAAACAAAACAAAAGTATGCAACCTTTTTACCTCTCTGAATTTTGCTGTTACCTCTTTTTTTTTTTTTTTTTTTGGAACAGGTGGTTTGTTTGAGGTGACTATTTTGGTACATCGATATGAATTAAGAAAAATATTTTTCTGATCACTCTTGATTATACTCTGAAACAGGGCTTTACAATGTTTGTAATGCTTTTGGATCACCTGGGATTCTTATTGGAAATGCAGGTTTGATTCCACATGACTGGAGTGAGGCTTGAGGGTCTATATTTCTAACAAGCTCCCAGGTGATGCTCAGACTGCTGGTAGAGGGAACACATTTTGAGTTATAAGATGTAAAAGTTACTCAAGGTATTTGTGGAGCATCAATATAGTAGGTATGTAGAACATGGTTCTAATGTGAAATCTGGTTTACTAAGATCCTAGGATAATGCCCTGGAAAGATGATTTGCTGCTTCATATCTGATGTTTTTCTACTGCTTCTTCACTGACATTTGCTCATGGGATTATTTTTGGTAATGGAATTTGTACTCTAATTCATCCTGTTCTACTCATTATAGAGAAATGACAAGTGACATCACGTCAGGGCACAACTTCAGACTTTTAGAGCACTTTTAATCTGATAACAATAGTATCTATTCTAAATAACTATAAATAAGTGTGCTCCTTTGATTTTAAAGCAAATGTTTTGCTTCTTGACACAAAAATGGTTTACTTGTAAGTGTTCCAGTCGACATGGAATGAGTTTCATATTTCCTTTGCTATTAGGAAAACACAACTTTTAAAGAATAAAGTTAAACATTATTATAAGAATTTGATCTAAATTATGGCTAATATCTTGTCTTGCATTGCCACATTTTTTCCTATTGGAAACAAAATTTGCACTGTAGAATTCAATTGAAATAAAAGCAATATAAAATGTACTTTTGGCCAAGAATTTTAAAGATCCCAGGAGCTCAGTGGATATAATTATGTTATTAGATTAGTTTTTTTTTTCTTTTTCTTTCAGATGATCCCTTTTCTGAAATAATTTAGGGTTGGAGTTGTCTTATTTAGCTATAAAGAGATGGGATTTGTGGAAATAACGTATTTGGCAAGGTTGAGTACATGGTATTACTAATACTTTTGCAACATGGTACAATCATTTACCTAGTATAAAGTAGGCTAAGAACAACCAGAGAAAATATTTTCTTCCCAGTGAGCATTAATGTTCTCAGTATTACCTGGCTATGTTAACAGGGGCAGGCATGTATGCATAGCTTGTAGCCATTTGCTTATCTTATCAAACACATTTTTGTTACAAACTGGCAGAGAATAAGAGGTGTGATAAAGTTTATAAGTTTAAGACATTTTTGTGTGTGTGTGTTGGAGGGGCAGGGGTTTATCAGGGATTGAACTCAGGGGCACTCAACCACTTAGCCACATCTACAGCCCTATTTTGTATTTTATTTAGAGACAGGGTCTCACTGAGTTGCTTAGCACCTTGCTTTTGCTGAGGCTGGCTTTGAACTTTCAATTCTCCTATCTCAGCCTCTTGAGCCACTGGGATTACAGGAGTGCATAACCATACACAGCTAAAATAGTTTTTGAATTTATTTAGTATTGAGAATTCTGTGCCTGTAAATATAAATTCTTTTCAAATGTGAGAGTGTTTGACTTCTTTGTTTGCTTCTTAGGGTCAGGCAACTTAGTAGTAATGATAGTAGTCATATCTTTTTTGGAAACTCTTTCTGGAAGATACCTGGTATGTATTCATGAATCAAAAAGACAAGTGGATGAATGCTCTCTAATTCATGTTTATCAGTTACAATAATTGCTACGTTTTACATATCCATTTTGGGATAATGTATGCATGCATAAAAATAAACCCATTTCCAGTGCAATGAATTCTTGTCAGAAGAATGATTTTAAGACTGTAAGCCAAGCTTTTGTCTATTATTAACCAAAATACTTCATTAAGTACCATGGAATGAGGCATCAAAGGTATATTTTGCAAAAAAGAAATAATTTCACTACAATGAATAGTTTTGCAGTTGTTCAACTAGGATGAGTAAGATAGGTTTGCATTATACCCACAAGTATCTGTTCAGAAAAGTATAGAAAACACTTACATTTGCAAAAGTTTCTTCTAGGAATAACTGAAGTGATTGCAATTCAATTCTTTTTGTGGCACTGAGAGCATTATTTCATTCTTGATAAGGTGGTAAACTTTGAAAGAGTAAGCTTTTTATTTTCTTTATAATGATTTTCAAACTGAAGTCACATCTCTGACTTGAATTTCACACACAGAGCAAACATTCTCTTTGAAACAGTTACTGAGGCTTTTTCTTGGTAATGATTAATGTATTCAGACCCTTTTCCCCAAACTTGCCACAGTATTTTTACATGGTAGAATAGAAAATTTGCAATAAGAGGGAATAATAAAGCTAACCTACACTTTTACTACTAATTTATTTGTAAAAACTATTTCCTTTGTCATATTCATTGGAGAAAACATTCTACTGAAGAAGGAGACCTATTCTTTCTTATTTAAAATGAGGTATTGCGGGGCTTGGGTTGGCTCAGCTGTAGAGTGCTCGCCTAGCATGTGCGAGGCCCTGAGTTTGATCCTCAGCACCACATAAAAATAAATAAATAAAATAAAGATATTTAATAAATAAATAATTAAAATGAGGTATTGCTATGTGTTTATGATGAGATGACTACTCTGAACCTCAAATCATACACATGTACATACAATTTTCAAACCACACAGCATCACTTCAGTTTTATTATCTTAGGTTATTCTCTTTATTTTAACTCGTAAGCATCTGAGTATATCTAAATGTTATATTTCCTCAGAGGTTCTTTAGGGTCATAAATCAATAAGCAACTTAGATCAGAACTCTAATTCATGTAGTAAAACACTTTTATTTTTACAATCTAAATGATACCCTTAGACATGCTCATCGATCATGAGTTGACAATTTTCCAACATCTCTAAGCTCTTCAGCTGACTTCCTGAGTGGTCTGGTTCACTGGTGTCTGACCTGTACCACTTCCATCCTGACTTCTACATGACTTGCTCCAACTCTCATGGATGTGGGAAGGTTGGCAGAAGAGAAGCTAACAGATTGGGCAGGTTGCCAGTACCACTGTAAATGGAGATGACCAAAGTGAAGGAGGGGTAGGGGTAGGTGAGTGGCAATCTAATGGTTTTGCATTGATCCAGAAGTAAAGAGGAGGGCAGGGAGGCATGGATCTGAAATACACAGTCTACTTCCCTTGGTTTCATAAGCCCTAAAAACCAGTTGACAGAAAACGACTACTTATTCTGGCAGAAAACTGCTTTCTAAGCATGAGCTTTACAAAACCTTTCATCAGACCTGGTGGAGTTTAATGAAGGAAAGGAGGGGCAGTGTATGACAGGAAATGTCAAAGAATAAAGAGTGGCCTGAAAAACCCTTTAAAGTACCTGCTGGTAATGGTGTTACAGAAGTGGGTGAAGGTAAGACATTGGAATTTGAAATCAGAGTTTATTTTCTTTTACTTATTGTCTTAAGAACACTTAACATTAAGGTCTCCCCTTTTCACAAATGTTTAAGTATACAGTACAATTTGGAACCCCTGCATGGTGTTGGTGGGAATGTAAAAATGGTACAAATGCTGTGGAAAACAGTTTAAAGTTTCCTCAAAAAGTTAGAAATTGAACCATCATATGTTCCAGCAATCAAAATACCCAAAGTTGTATAAATTTGGGATATTTATACAAAAGAATTGAAATCAGAATCTTGAATAGATATCAGAACGCCTATGTACAATTCTACATATGCTAATAACAATAGCCAAAATGAGGAAGTGAGAGGAATTTTTAAGTAGAAGGGTAATTAGGTATGCAGTCCAAATTTGCAGGAGGGTCTGAAATACCTGTGGCACAGCACTAGCTGAGCAGCATGCTAGGGGCTGAATTAAGGGTGAGGAGATTTGCATAGTACAGAGGCAGTGATGAGAATTGGAAACTAGTGGCAAAGGAAATTATTCTTCCCCAAATTCCCAGACACCAGTGAATGGAGTTGCCATTAGTGACAGAATTACATGATTCTCTGTGGATGTGTTCTGAAGAAGAGGAAAAACGGGCAGTGATGGGAACTATAATGTAGGTACTGGGGAAACACCTCTTTCTCCAAAATGATTAGATAGGGTGTTTTTCTTTTTGTAGGTGATCATGTATTTTTTTTTCTGGATGTCCCAGAGTTAAGTTTGAAGTTCAACATGTACTACTGAAAGTTGCCTTAAATCTTCCAGAATCACTGCACTGTTCCCTGTCCCTAAAAGAAGATGCTGACTCTCATGAATTTTCTTCTAGAAGAATGAAGTTCCCACTGTATTTGATTTATAGCCAGGGAACTGCTTGGCCACTGGCATAATTGTTCAATCCCACTCCAATGTCTGGTAGGATGGGTTAATCTGGATGAAACAGACACTTCTCATCAAAGCAGATCAACACACCCCAATATGCCAGAGGACATGCTATGCCCTGGTGTGATGAAAGAAGGTGAAATTCCAGATGGACCCTGTGAATTGATTGGTCTGTTTAAGTCTGTCTTTAAGGGATCATCTTTGTTTATTTTTATACTCCAGGTGTGGCCTGTTTTCTCTTCAACTATTTCTTGGCTCCTTGTTCTTAATCTGAAGCAAATGCATTCTTTGCTTACTGCTTTTGCTAAACCCTTAAATTCTTACACTTGTTGAGAGACTTACTTTTATGTCTGTATTCCACTCCATAGCAAAGTCATTTCCTACATGTTTAACGTTCTTAACTGGTAAAATGTTAAATATATATTGAATTTTGGAAATTTGATGTTTATCTATCATTGATAAGCTATGTGTGTCATCTAAATATATTCATTAATATTATTATGATTTTGTGCAATGTTTAGGTGTCAAAGAGTACGGAGAGAACCAAATATATTTTTTTAATTTGGGAGAAAGACTTTTAAAAATGAAAGTCATTTGTGAACTAAAAAAGGAAGAATATAGTCTATTTTTAGAACCTTGTATACAATCACCCTAAATTCAGAAAGAGGAATTGCAAAGCAGATTTCAATGGACCACAAATGTCACAAATGTGACATTGGAAAGATATATAGAGTTTGTAAATTAGATATTGCAAAGATTTCCCAAGTTGGAAGCTTGAAAGGACACAGCAGACTCAACAGAAACTTTGTATTTAGCGTAAATAGTGCAACAGGAAAAACTGTGCAGACATGTATTAGGGGGTCTGACAGACAAACAGTTGCAAGATTTGCAGGATCCTTATTTGCCTAAGGACACATTATTTCTGAATTAAACTATGATGTCCTGTGAGGAATCAAGGCAGAAGTTCCCAGCAGGGCTGTTTAAGCCCCTCTGGTAATAGAATCAAGCCAGGCTAACAAGTTACACCAGGTAAAAACCATCAGTAAACAAACTGGCCCTGGGGGAGTTTTGGATTTTATACTGCACATCATAAATCCCACTGTACTCATCTTGGCTGAAGGCCAAAACTGACATCCAGAGTCCCCAGAGACAAGGATGTACCTTTCTCACTCTCATTGTAAGTTAACTATGTTTTACACAGATACTTATTTTTCCACATAATCCAGGAAGAGACATTTGAATAGTTATTTAATATAGTTAGAGCTAAATCTCTCCAGAGAAGAAAATATGAATGTGCACAAAACTCCACAGCTGTAAACTGAGCCAAATCTAGAATTTGAGTTTGCTGTATTTAATTTCAATATTTTCCCACTAGTTTCTACTCTAATGCGTAGTTCAAAATAAATGTTTTCCTTTTAAGCTTAAGACTGGTTCTTTTTCAGATACGCCCATGTTGCAAAATTCTGAAAGAAATCTTAGACCACTATACTTTAAAGGTATAACATATCATTTACATTTGTATATTACTTTATGTATACATTTATATATTACTTCAAAAAAATAAAATTGTAGTACCATATTCATCTCAGCTAAAATGCATTGTTTTAGTAGTAAAATTTCTTTACCATTAAAGTAACTCAAATGAAAAGTTGACAGGTAGTAATTTATATTTAAGAAAAGATTTTCTCTGTTGCAAGATGATGAATATGTGAAATAGGTGAAGTTTGGTTTCATTCCAACTCCAGCTCCAACTTTTCAGGGGCCACTAAGTTTAGGATAGAGAGTGATTGTAGGTTTCTTGTTAGGGAGAAAGGTGATCTGTTGGCACTGTTTATGTAAAGGTATGAGGAACTTAATTTGTCACTCTTCCAGTTTATTCAGGCTGTAAAATATGGACACAGAATGAGGGAAACTCACAAAGCCTTAAATCATTGAAAATAGAATTTTTTTGACAGAAACAGTGGAGGCAATATGTGGTAGAACTATCTATAGACAGAGATTTTCCTGGTTCTCCTAACACTTAGACAAGTCCTGTTTCAGTTACTTCTGTGATGAATGATAGGAACTTCAGTACCCTGAAGGAGAGGTATGGCCTCCTGAGGCCACACAACCTCACTAAGCTCAACATCTCTCTCTCATGGCTGAAAAAATTGATATTCTTTTCAGAAGAAAAAAAATGGTAATGCTGAGTCATTTTTCTCAATAAATAAGGATCAAGATGTATCTTCATTTTTTCCTTTCCTAAAATTCATTCTCAGCCTTATCAAAATTATGAAAAAAGTAGTATGCAGTTTAAGGGAAACTATAGAATGAGATAACAGAGTACTAAAATTATGTTTTGTACTCATGGTTATGATAAAGCAATATCTTCTATTCTTGAATAGAATATATATGTATATATTCATATTACCTGATTTGATAACAAAATTGGGCATTTTTTCTTTCTTCTAGAACTTGAGAAGAAACCAACTCTTACAGATTTTATACTGTGGCAAACAAGGCCTCACACATATCTGTGCCATATTTGGTTAATTTCTGCAAGACAAATGGTTTGTTTTTAGCAAGGGGAGGTTGTCATTGAAATACAACCTTGAAAACAAGGAGGGAGAGCAAAATAAACTTCCCAGAATAGTCATCACCAAAATGTGTATTTGAGATAATGACATGAGCATTTATACTTCTGATTATGTTGCTTTTCCACCTCCTACTCAGCTTTTTCTGGACAAGCAAATAAATGATCAATTTAGAATCACATTACATTCAAAATGAATAAGATTGTGAGATCATGCTTGGACTAGCAGTCCAGTTTAGAGGATTTAAACTTCCATAAAGGCATACTCTTCTTAGATTGATCCAGAGAGCCGACTGATAACTCAGACAAATGGCACATGGTAAGAGAGGACAAAATGATTGAAGGTTCTGGTTGAAACATTTGACAACTCCACAGTGGTTGAATGCATTTTCACAATCCTGGTGAGGCTAAATCTTTAGCTAGATACTTACTGTTGGAACTGTTCAGCCTAGGGATGAGGATGGGTTAGACTACTGAGGATGTCTGCTTGTTTTCTGCTAAGAGACTATCTACTTGTATGCTTGTTTCTTGGACCAAAGAAATGTAGAATTTATCATTTGCATCTGTGTGAAAGGAAAAGTTGACATTCCAAGGAAGCCAACCACAGATACTTTGATCCTGTTAATTTATTCAAAGGATATTGTCAGCTTTAATGTAATTTGCTGTTGCTCTTGAACTCTTAATTTTAGTTGTATTACCTAAAAGCAAACCACTGCTAAGATTATGTTCTGTAATGATCCCAGATCTTTGCAGTACTTTTCAATGGAAAATTGGTTTATATTTTTCTACTTTTATTGAAGCATTATGAAATGGATTAAATATGTAGATTTGTGAATTTTCATATCTCAGGGAAGAGATTCAGACCGGTGGATCTTCCTTAGAGGTTGGTTTTTCATTATTTAATACTTTTAAATTGTTTTAGTTTGTTGCCAAGATTTAAACATTGGTAGACTTTACCTAAGAATTTGCTTTTATGACTTCTCCTAAAAAATTAAAATGTCCTGGCACCACCAGCCTCCCATTCCTGCATGGTCACAGTCAGCCACTGCTGGATAGCTGTCATCTCTTGTAGTCTGGTAAGGTGTACCAGGGTACACTCCAGGGTAAGTTGTACCCTCAGGGTGTAACAGATCCACGTCACTTACAGTATATTCCTGGTCTCTGTGGGCCCTAGTACTGATGATCAGAAGCAGCTCAGATGTTATCTATCTCTTCCTATAAAGTTCATTTTTTAAATCATTAGAGCATTTAGGCATTAAAACTGAGTTTACATTCTATTCATTCTCAACACCCAAGACCAGTCCTTATTGCTATTGTGTCTCTCTAAGGAGTAAGTCCAGGTATCACAGGATCCCTACTCCATTCCAACTAAGACATTTTATTTTCTGAATACTATGCAAAATTAGAAAATTTGTCATAAATATTCTACTGCTACATTTGTTTATGATGAGTGTGTTAGGGTCCCAAAGACCAGCCCCAGGTTTGGTGTTCTGATAGAAGGATGCATAGGACTCATCATCATATGTACTCAATGGCTAAGACTTATTATAGAAAAATGAGACAAAGCAAATTCTGCAAATGGAAAGGACACACAGGAGAAAGTCCAGATGAACCCAAATGCAAGCATCCATCCTTTTCCATGAAGTCACGCAAGACAAGCTTAACTCCTCCAGAATCAGATTATGACAATACATGCGCATTGTTGTCTATCATGGAAGTTCATTAGGAACTCAAGTTCCACAACTTTTTTTTTCTCTCTCCTTCCTTCCTACCACCCTCCCTTCCTTTCTGCAACTCTTCCTCCCTCCCTCCCTCCCTCCTTCCTTCCTTCCTTCCCTCTCTCCCACCCTCCTTCCTTTCTTCCCGACTCTCTTTCTCTTTCAGGGGCACTTTATCATGGATCTACATCCTTAACCCTTTTTATTTGTTTTATTTTGTGACAGGGTCTTGCTAAATTACATAGGGCCTTGCTAAGTTGCTGAGCTAGCTTTGAACTTGCAATTCTTCTTTCTCAGCCTCCAGAGGTGCTGGGAAGGTCCCAGGATTTTTATGGGTGGATGGTCATATAGGCATCCCTGGCCTGGCATGTATCAAAATTCCAGAATCCCAGAAGGAAAGTAAAATTTTATGTGAATAACATGCATTACACAGTCTAGACATCTAAAACACATTTACTAGTTAGGGTACCCTGATGTTTTAGTCAGCTTTTTCACTTTTGTGACTAAAAGACCTGACCAGAACAATTATAGTGGAGAAAGAGTTTATTTGACAGCTCACGGTTTCAGTCCATAGATAGCTGTCTCCATTCCTTGGGGCCTGAGGTGAGGCAGAATATCAAAGTAGAAGAGCATGGTTGAGGGAAGCTGCCCACATGATTATCAGAAAGTGGGGTTGAGGGCTGTTAGGGAGAGAGATAGAGTTCACACCAAATATATACCCAAAAGGCACACCCATGGGGATCCACCTCCTCCAGCCACACTCTACCTTCCTTCAGTTACCACTCTATTTGAACTATCAGGGGATTAATTCACTGATTGGTTAAGACTCTCATAACCCAATCATTTCTCCTTTAATCCTTCTTGCATTGTCTTACACATAAGCTTTTGGGGGACACCTCACATCCAAATCATAATATATGAGAATACTCATGAAAATCAAGTTACCAGATCAGCCAAGAGCTAACCCTATTAAAAATATCTTTCTAAAGAAAGCAATCAGGCCTTCTATGTTAACTCTTGTATACAATAAGACAAAAGCCACTTATTTTTTTTGTACGAGCATAATCTTTGACCAAGTAGGTTGTTAGTGATAAGAACTACTCAGGAATTCCAGGCTATTTTCCTTTGAAAAACAGCTAGATATGGAGAATATTTGAAGTAAGCCCTATCATTTATCTCTGAGATCTTTATGAAGCATTAACAGAAACACATCTCAGACTGAGCTGTTTGTTTAATTTATTCAATTTTTTTTATTCAACACATGTGAGGCACAGCTTCGTCAAGTACAAGATCCTTGTTTTCATGGAAAGGGTACTTTATAATGAGTAGAGTAAAAGACTTAATGATTAAGTTATATAGTATATTAGAAGATGAAAATGCTATGGAAAAAGATGTTCCATATTGATTTATAAAAGTTATGCTTATACTCTAGATAGTAATCTGTAGGCTGATAAAACTGTCTACATCCAAATCTCTAGTAGCTGTGACTATGTTACTTCAAAAGAGACATTGTAGATGTGATTAAGGTTAAGGGCCTTGAGTAGGAGAAATTATTCTGGGTTATTGAGGTGTACTCAATTAAGAATCCTTCAAAATGGAAAAGGAATGCAGAAGAGAGGGGAGAGTGGTGTGAGGTATTTGGCAAATTGCCATGATGGCAAGAGAAAGCTAATAAAGGGTCCTTTGTTATATCTACTTACTGAAAGCATCTCCTGCTCTTTGACTTGTTGTTTTACTCCTTTACTGTTGTGATTTTAAGTTTTTTTTTATTTTCAAGAAGTTTTTATGCACTGTCTTAGGAAATAGTTATCTACCTCAAGGTAAATATATATCTACATATATAATGTTTTAACTGGCATCTATGGTTAAAACTCCATTCAGAACTGAATTGAATTCTTGTTTATGGATTGAAAAAAAGGTCAAGATTCATGATTTTCATGGATGGTCACTAATGGAGGAGAAGGGGAAACTTGCTGGAGTATGTTCTCATGTTGGTAAGACGGTGTGCAGTCTAGTGATAGTCCTTCTTTCCCCCACATCCACCACCTTTTATAGAGAACAGTTTTCTTTTCAAACAGCAGTGTTTTGTCTCCTTTGTTATGAATCACATGTGCTGTGTTTGGTTCTGTTTCTGGACTCTGTATTCTCTTCTATTAGTCCATTTGTTTATACAAACACAAATATCTCACTAAATTACAGTTGTTTTATAATTACACTGAATATTCTTCTGGCAGTTCAAATCATTCAGCTTTTTTCTTCTTCCTAACCTCCCAGGATATACTTTGCCCTTTGCATTTTTATGTAAATTTTATAATTAGCCTGTGAATTTCCATGGAAAAACTGTTTGCATTTTAATTGAAATTGCATTAAACCTGAAGACTGACTTGGAGAAAATTGGTATCTTAACAATATTAAGTGATTCAATTCATGAGCATGATATATGGTTGCATTTATTTAGGCCATCTTCAATTTCTTTCAAAAGTTTGCATTTTTTTTATTGTACAAAGCTTGCATATTTTTTATTAAATTGTTCCAAACTATAGATTTTTTAAGACTATTAAACTATGTTTTTAAGACTATTAAATTATGGCTATATTATATTTCAGACATCAGACTTCCAAAAGGATCTTTATAAAATATTGTCTTAGATTTTTTGTTGGTATGTAAGAACACTTTGTATATCAACCTTTTTATCAAGTGTCTTTGTAAATGGTATGAATTTCTACAAGTTCCTTCATAGACACAGTCATGTTGTCTGTGAATAATAGTACATTTATGTCTTTCTTTCCAATTGTTATAACTTTATTTTTCTTGATTAATAGCATTAATCAGACATTCACACAAGATTGAAAGAAAACATTTGCCAAAATGTAGTATTTAATTTTTGAAATTATGTTTATGAGGGGTTTACATATTTCCTTTTTGACAATGTCTTTGTGAGATTTGGGCTTCAAGACATGTTAGCCTGGCGGGGGGGGGGGGGGGGAGAAAAAAAGAAGAAAGAAAAGAAAAAGGATTTTAAGAGTATGTAAGAAATTGGTGTTTTGGTGGGGGCACAGGGTTGGGTGCCTGTAATTCCAGCATTTGGGGAGGCTGAGGCAGGAGGTTCTCAAGTTCAAGATCAGTCTGGGTAACCTGGAGAGACTGTATCTCAGAATAAATGAAAAGATCGGGGATGTAGCTCTTTGGTAGATGCCCCTTGTGTTCAATTCCCAGTCCTTCCCCTCCACCCCCCCAAAAATAGTGTTTTGCAAGGATTCACTGGCAAATAAAACTATACCTGAAACATTCTGAAGAGTTCCTTATGGAAAAGTTTTTGTGAGGTTTTCAATTTCTAGTCAGTTTTGGCAATATGTGCTTTTCAAGGAATTTGTCATTTTGTTTTCTTTTCTCGTATTTTGACAGAATCATGTATAATATTTTCCTGATCATTTTTTAATGTCTACATCATATTTAGCAACTCATTCCTAATATTGACAATGTGGGTTTTCTCCTTTTTTATTGTCTAGTATTCTTAAGGCTTTAATACCTTTTTCATTCTTTTTAAAGTTAGTTTTGGTCTTTGTTAATTTTATTTTATTATACTGGGACTTGAACCCAGGGCATATACTAGCCACTCTACCATTGAGCCACTTCCTCATTCCATTTTTTTTCCCATTGCTTACTTGTTTTCTGGCTATATTTTTAACACGGAATAATAACAACAAAATTGATATTTCCCTGAAATATTAGCTATGGAATATGGGAGTAAAATAGGAGCCAAGTATGTCTCTAAGACTTCTGCCCTATGTTTCTTGGTGGCTGTCATTGCCATAAATCGAAATTGAGAGTGCTGGAGAAGCAGGCAGGTTTTGGGAGGACTAGCAGAATTTCAGTTTTGGATATATTCTATTTCAGATATCAGACTTCCAAGAGGATGGTAAACCATGATGCTGGAACTTAGGCATAGATTATACTTGAGATACCAATGTGGAAGTCATTCTCATTGAAAGTGCATGAGACCAGGAGAATAAATAACATCTCTAGTTGAACAAATACAGAAGGGGGAGAGAAAACCAAAATCTGGGGCCTGCAGGACTCCAAAACTAAGGGAAGGAATAGAAAAAGCAAAGGAAACTGGCAAGAATAAATAAGGGAATTACTGACTCCAAGTTAAGAAAGTGGATAAACAAGGAGGAAGAGACCTAATTTGTTAAATGCTGATGCTGGGTGGAGTAAGATGAGAATAAAGATGGATTCTTGGACTTGGAAATATGGAGATCACCAGATAACTTTCTAAGGAGCACTTTTGGTGGAGAGCTAGAGAGTAAATATTCAGGCTGAAGAATTGGAGAATGAAATGAAAGTAATTGGACACATTGACTATAGAAATTTTTAAAGATGTTTTGCTCAAAAGTGAGATGTAAGGGAATTGTGCCGCTGGTGGTACTTGGGCTCAGAAAAAAAATATTACTAACATGGGGGAAATAACTGTATATGCAAAAGAATGATCAGAAGAAAGAAAAGGCTTGATGTATAAGAAGAGGAGAAACAATGGAGTATGTTTTGTGTTGATAAGATGGAATAGGACAGAAATTCTCCCCCTTCTCCTCTACATTCATGCACAACATGTTGCAGAATTTCTTGTAACTGTGTTCACAACATAGTTTTGCTTTCAGAATGTTATAAAATTATTAATAATAGTGAATATTAAAGATATTGTGATATGTAATTTTCAGCGGAAATTAGAGAACACTCTGAAAATCTCACTACTTTTGGCCAATGATATCAATAGTTAGGATCTAGAATAAAGTAAGGGATAAATGAAATAAGCATCGGAGCAGCAAATGAATATTAATAAGCTCAGATGTTTTAGAAAAGCTTAATATCATCATCCAAGTTATTTAATACAAACTAAGGTAACAGATTTATTAGCAACACACAGTGACTACAAGGAAAAGTGACAGAAATCAACAGAAGAACTAGACAAAACATTTCTTTGAAAATCAGACAAGTTCTAAATAGATTTGATTTGGTGTGCATTTTATTTAGCTAGTAAACTTTATCGTATTAAGTCGGGGTCCTGTATTATAGACTCAAATAGCTCCACATACCTCAAGAGTTTTGAAGCTGCCATACTTTGCACCATTCAATAATTGTCATTCCTAATGTGACCAATTTGTTTTTATCAATATATGGCAATACACAATGAAAAATTTCAACAAAAATTTTTAATATACCTCAAAAATGTATTTGTGCCTAAAGAGGTTAAGAGCAGTGATCTGGAAATGTGCTTAATGATTTAGTTGATGAATTTTGTTTCCTATCATTTCTGATAAATGAAGCATTAATACTTGCATACAGATAAATACATCAAGCTCTGGCCATTTGTAACATAACTAGACAAGCATATCCCAGGATGTGTGTTTTAAAAACATTGAAAGACAAGCATATTGATCATAGAGTAGTAGAATGTCAGAATAAAAAAAGGACCCTAGAGTTTACAAACCAGTGCTCTGCTCAAATGTGCAAAGCTCATAATGTAGTATGGAAATGGATGTGTATTTATGCCTATGTTCCTTAATTTCCATCTTTATTTCTTATTCAAATAAATTATCTTTTTATATATTATTATTTATTATACATAAAATGATTGCTAGACAACCAATTACCTACCACTAACAAGGAATTGAATTTTGAAGCAAAATATTGTCCTGTAATTTTAATAT
Organism: Marmota marmota marmota; assembly: GCF_001458135.2. NCBI lineage: Eukaryota > Metazoa > Chordata > Mammalia > Rodentia > Sciuridae > Marmota > Marmota marmota. Next base: position 24,086,779 of record NW_025999842.1, on the reverse strand, counting down.
TATAGTAATTGGAAAAGGAAATTCTAATAGCCTTGTCTAAATATGAAACTTAGTGTCTTAAAAATGGAGCCCTTGGGGTTGCGGTTGTGACTCAGTGGTAGGTCACTCACCTAGCACGTGTGAGGCACTGGGTTCGCTCCTCAGCACAACATAAAAAAAATATATATATAAAATAAATAAATAGAAGTATAAAAAATGGAGCCCATGGAAATTAACATCTAGTTGAAGAAAACTAAGTGTCTTTTACAGATAAAAGAAATCAAGTTCAGCTTTATTTCCAGAACATAAAGAGTAAAAAGAAATTGTCCTGCTTTGGGTTAAGTATTAGCAAGTTTCCTGAAGCAGACAGATCACTATTGTAGAAGAAATGGTTGTACAAATATGTAAAGTTAATGGACTAAGTATATGGTGCTCCATCATTGTTTAGGAGGCAATAAAAGAGAAAAAAACAGCAAGAAGAAAATTTAAATTGATTACAATTCAGCTATAAAATTGATTATGGAGAGATATACAATATAGAAGTGATAAACATAGGGTGATAAACAGGTATAGTTACGTGTGATATAATCTTTATAAGAAATAAATGTGGAAAAAGGAAGATGGCGGTGAAGGGAGTGCATCACCCCCGTGTACCGCGTCACTGTGAGGGAGAATGACGAGTTAGAACGGCTAAAAGCTATCTTGTTAGGAATTTCCAGCAAAATCGGGGTGCTCCAAAACCTAGAGGAAGGATTTCCATCGCACGAGGATCAGCTACGGGGGCTCAAACGTGAGCGATTTGCTGGCACGGAGGATCATGCTGCTTATTCAGCAAATCACCCCGTGGCTAGAGTCTGCGGTGCGCGCTGGGAAACGACGAGATAGCAACGCAAAGATACAGCGCTGCGGATTCTGCAGGCTCCTGCCGGCTGTGCAATAACTGTGCTCAGTGCTGAATTCTGGGTTTGAGACTGAGGAAGGAAGCGGTACAATTCGGTTCTTCACACCGGTCAGACCACAGAGGAAGCCAGCGGCCACCATCTTGGAGAGCTGACATCACCATCCCTGTTTTCAACTGATCGCAGCTCATTCAGCTATAGAACAGGTAATTTCAGGCTGCCATTCGCCTGCGTCTCACAGACAAATTACTCAGGCTCAGTGCTAAAGAACCCGCGGAAACTGCTTCTTGGAGCCTGCTCCTATCAGAACATACACCGAGCACGGAGCAGCTGAATTCCGGCTCCCGGAACTGCTCTGGCCCAGGGCTAAAGAACCCACGGAAACTGCTTCTCGGTCCGGGTCCTGCTGAATACTGTGGAGGTAAATACCAACCGAGCCTTCATAGGCAGTGGCAACAGGATTGAGACGGGGCTTGGGAGGGCCGGTCAGGACTCACCCATTGCTTTGGTCACCCGGCAAAGGGAACGAAATGCTGCCATTCGCATGGGATACCAACATGGCAGAGATCTGATGTCATCAGAAAGCGGTGGAGGAGATAACTTCATTGATACCAGCGGCGACATAAACAGTTGGTCTCCTGGTAAAGAAAGTGAGTCACAAACACCCGAGTCTCTCTCACTTT
>NW_025999842.1:24056808-24080681 GCF_001458135.2 Marmota marmota marmota | reverse complement strand
AGAGAAGGGAAATTGCATGGAAATGGAAGGAGACCCTCAGGGTTATACAAAATTACATACAAGAGGAAGTGAGGGGAAAGGGAAAAAAATACAAGGGGGAGAAATGAATTACAGTAGAGGGGGTAGAGAGAGAAGAGGGGAGGGGAGGGGAGGGGAGGGGGGATAGTAGAGGATAGGAAAGGCAGCAGAATACAACAGACACTAGTATGGCAATATGTAAATCAATGGATGTTTAACTGATGTGATTCTGCAATCTGTATATGGGTAAAAATGGGAGTTCATAACCCACTTGAATCAAAGTGTGAAATATGATATATCAAGAACTATGTAATGTTTTGAACAACCAACAATAAAAATTAAAAAAAAAATAAAGCTTATGTTTATTTGACATCAAAAAAAAAAAAAGAAATAAATGTGCAGTGTATATGCAAAGCCTTATTTTTTCTTGGAAATTTATGCATTTTAAACATTAACAGTGATTCTTTGTGAGTTGTAGGAATACATTGTTTTTATTTACTTTTTATAGCTTTCTGTGTTGTCTGAAGTTTTTGCTATATTAACTTTTTAAATTAAAATACGAATTAAGTAATATAGTGATACATTTTCATTTATGAAAGCTTCTCTTCATGGATCAAGTACTCCTGACATTTTGAGATGCCTTTCCTTTATCTGGATATTTACATTAGCTTTGTGTATATTTGCACATAGTATATTCTCTAATTACAATGAGATTGTCCTATAAATGCTGTGGCTTATTTATTGATTAATAGCCTAACATAAATGTTCACATTGATACCTTTAGACCCAAGTCAATTATTTTTATGAGTGCTTCGTATTTTATTACTACTACATTTTTGCAATTTGTTTTTGACCTTGTTCTATCATTTAAGAAGTGATGTCTAGTGATGTCTAGCAAAGATTTCTTAGAGGTGTTTTAAAACACTTGTAGAAATTATTATTGTACAGTATCAAAACCCAAAATAGGGTAAAATAGGGTAATATTTCAACAATGCAAAGGAAAAAATGCTCCAGAACAAGACTGAAAGAAATTGCATTGAAATGTTCACGGTGGGATCAGAGGTGACTCTTTTTTGTGTCAAAATGTTAAGAGTAGTAGAATTGGGGTGACGTTTCAAGCTGTTTTACTCAACATTTTATAGCGTTTGTACTGTCAAGTTTTCTCTGATGGTTAGGTATTACTTTGATTATCTAAAAACATAAAAACAATATAAATTATTTGATAAGTCTACTTTCAACATATTTTCATGCAAATGTTATTTAAAAATCTTTCAAACTTTAACATCTAAGGGCCTAAGAATCTCTGATGAAAAGTAGGACATCAACTATGGAAAGATGGATCAGATGCTTTCTTTAGGCTTTAAGAGGATAGCCTTTATTAATCTAAAAGTGATAAAAATAGTTGGCTGAGTGTGTTGTTCTTACTATAGCTTTTGATTCTGGCTCAGATATTTTATGTTGAAATGAATGAAATTTCAAAATACTTCATTAAAATAATACTGTAAAACTTGGAATTATGTTTCTGCAAAAAAATTAATTCACAAATGCTTTATTACAGGCTCATGAACATAATATTCAACCAATTATAATTTGATATATCAAGTAAGAATGAAATATTTCAATACATAGAGAGATTAATCAAGAAACACAGCAACAAATCTAGTGTAAAATTGCATATGATAAAGCACATCACACTATATATAATTCACAACTGTAATTTTCTTATTTTCCTGTCCTGCAGAAAATGCAATGATAGTATACCTTAACCAAGGTCAAGGAATTTAAAAGGGACTCTTTCTGGGTGATAGTCTGTGGTACTTAAGGCCACCAGAAAGCTTTTTCTTTCTTCCTACTTCTCATTATTTTATGTACACCCAAATACATTATTTACGTTTTGATTTTCTTTGTCTTATTATAATTATCAACACATTAATTGTACTAATTAGTGGGTTTCACTGTGACATTTCCATACTTGCATATATAATGCTTTGATCACATCAATTTTGAGGAAATTGTCAGAGAGATGTCTCCTTTCTTGCTATTCACTTCTTGTAGAATTTCCTGAGGTAAGTGGAGACATTCAATATCAAATGTTCCAACCTCCACCTTCAAAAAGAAAGTCTTCCTTGAGCCATGTCTCCATAGCACACAGTACCAGTGCCTTTCTCTTTCACCCTAATGCTCTGCACAGCACCCCAGCTTTAAAATGCAGGAGACTTGTTTGCACTACAGTTTCTATCCTTTAATCCTTACCAGACAGTTTCTTTACAGTGTCAGAGCCTAAAAGCTCTGGCTTGAATAGAGGCCAGACTCAAAACAACTTGGTATTTGGCTGATTATATAATATCAAGTATTTATAATTCAGAAACAAGTCTTCCCCTTTGCCTGAAAATCATGGCTAGTGTTTCTCAATTGAGCATTACTATTATTCTTCTGCCAGTCAATCAGTGAGAAGACTTTTCATCATATATCAGTTTGCATTCTAGCATTTATTAATTCCTTCAGTAGTCCCCTTAGGAACATAGTTATCTTTTCCAACAAAGATGCATTACTTAAGTCTGTGGCTGTGGCTCAGTGGTAAAGCGCTTGCCTCACATGTGTGAGGCACTGGGTTTGATCCTCAGCACCACATATAAATAAATAAAGATACTGTATGTTCATCTACAACTAAAAAAAGCTATAAAAAGATACATTACTTAGTGTTCTTCAGAGACAATTTGCTAACTATACAAGAAAATTTCTTTTTTTTCTTAATTGACAAGAGATTTCACCCTTTGTCCTCACCATTCATTTTGTCTCCTTTGTCTCTTTTACTTAATTGACTCTCTCCCTTCTCATTTCATCTACTTACTTATTCAATTGACCTGTGCATTCAATCATCCATTTGACAAATATTAAACACCATGCTTGCCTTACTCAATTTTGTGCTCTTTTTTTGCTATAGGTAACAGAATACAATGATGTCAATGGTGACACCCAAGAAATTCCTACAAATGGGATTGTGAAAGATTTGGAGAGGAATTGTGCAGCCTGACATATTCTGGAAGCCCAAAGCAACCTTCCTGGGGCATACTTAGAATTAATTAATATTTGATAATTTTAGTGTTAGGTTACTTGAAATGTCCTTAATAAGCAGGAGTTTATTTGGAGAAACATTGTAAATTAATATAAATGAATACCTAGAACTCCCTATAAAATATCTTATATCATTCAATAAAATTTATGATTAATAAGGTTCTTCATAATGTAGCCACAATCTCCCTTTCATTCACTATCAGCCAGTCCCTGCCCATATTTGATACTTAAATCAGCAGCTTCTATGTGAGTTGCTCTCAATTTTCAAATGGGGCAATTTTGTTTTGCCATCTATCTCAGGGTATATACAGCAAAATCTGGAGACATCTTTGTTTTTCACAATTGAGGGGTTTGTATGTGTGTATGTGTGAGCGTGCACGCATGCACATGTTTGGGGATCTAGTGAGTTGAGGTCAGGGATTCTGCTAGAAATCCTGCAGTGAACAAGACAGCACACCAAAATGGAGTTTTCCAGCCCCAATGCCAATAGTGCCAAGGTTGAGAAAAGCTGCCATAGGCCTTTCCACAGGTCCTAGGCACCAGCTGCGACATCCCTTCCTTTCTTTAGTTCACAAACCTCTAATTACCCATTTTAAAATTCAGTTCTGAGAAGTCTTTTTTTAAAATGTTATACCAAATTCATTTCTTTGCCTTATTAATAGGCTCAAAGAGCAATTTCTTATTGCTTAAGTCATAATGGAATTCTTTACATTCCTGTCTCCTGCACTAGGCTGTAAGCTGCTCAAGGACAAGGCAGGAGTGTCTTGTTAACCTTTGTAACTCCAATGCTTACTGCATGATAGGCACTTCATACATGTTTATAGGAGGAATGAAAATAAATAGATGATTACTATTTAAAGTGCTAGCCGTGAGTTGTTGTCAAAGGTCAGTCTCCTTTACTTTAGTAAATGATAGCTCCTGGGAGTCCTCTGCTAGCAATCTGAAGCATCATCACAAGAGATTTCTGAAAAGAGAAAAAATAAGTGCAATTGAAATAGAGTTCCAAGAGAACCTGCATCTATATTACTGTTATACATCAGTATGTTAGCATTTTAAAATATATTCTAGTAGATCAAATTCATGTTGATGTTGAGGAGAAAGCAAACATTTTGTCTTATTATGCTATGATTTTTTATTTTAGAGAGAGAGAGAGAAGAGAGAGAGAATTTTTTAATATTTATTTTTCAGTTTTTGGTGGATACAACATCTTTATTTTATTTTTATGTGGTGCTGAGGATAGAACCCAGCACTTCGTGTATGCCAGGTGAGCACTTTACCGCTTGAGCCACATCCTCAAGCCTGCTATGATATTTTCTAGTGAAGCAGTACTTGAGTATAAGCCAGAGTGCCCAGCAGTGAGACTGCAGTGCCATCAGAGATGTCAAAGGACTGGACCTCCTTCACCTCCTCAGAGCTAAACGTGGAAGCTCTGCCTCTTGCAACAGCTAAGGAAAACATGTCAATTGCCAGATCAATGCAGCACTTCCAGATAGAGAGGGACTTCCAACACAGCTATGAGGTGATGCTGAAAATTTGCTTGTGTATTACCCAGAGTTTTCCTGAGAAATAGGACCAAAAGAAGATAGATGGATAGATAGATACAATACATGTGTACTTATATATGTACACACACATTTAGATTTATTTTGAGTAATCAGCTTACATGATTATGAAGGCTGAGGTGTTCTATGATCTGCTGTTGCAGTCTGGTGTTCCTTAGAAGTCACTGGTGTCATTTTAGAATGAGTTCCAAAGTCTGAGAATCAAGGAAGCCAATGGGGATGAGTCCCACAGACTTCGTAGCTCAGACAGGAAGGCAAGAAGAGAAAGGAGTGAATCATTTGTTCCTCTGCCTTTTGTTCTATTCATATCTTCAATAGTTTGGATGATGCCCATCCACTTTAGGAAATCAATCTATTTTGCTTAATCCACTTATTCCAAGTCTCTTTGGGAAACACCCCCATAGACACCCATAAAAATGTTTTACCTGATAACAAGGAATCCCTGAACCATTCAAGCTGATACATAAAGTTAACTAACATAACCCTGATGGTGTGAGTTTTAGCTGTCAGTTGGTGTATGGGTGGGGCAAGAGAGTTTCTGAGAATTTATTATATAGAGTTGGTACTTTGGAGGAGGTTCACGTACACCTCTGCCTCTCTGTGGAATGAAACACTGGCAGGTATTCTTTTCTTGACACATGAAAGCTGCTTGAAACTCAGCATTGCTCTTCATTTTGTACCTTTTGGATATGTTTTGAAATTTTGAACCATAAGAGAATTTTTTTAATCTTTACTTTTGGAAAGAAATATGAAGAAGGCATGTGGGACCAGGAAGCAGTAATTACAAAAAATCATGAAAAAAATGTGAAGGAAGGAAAGAATTTCTAACTAGGATTAAACAAAAACAGAAAGTAAGTTGAAACTTACTGAGAGAGCCCTGGGAAAATGTTTGCACTTTAAAAAAACTGTAAAGCTTTGCCATTTAAAAAAGTTATTTTATCTGAGATATACATGAATGTGAAGAATTTTTTTAAACTAAAAAATTATTTTCATGGCATTACTAATTAAATAAGATAGGAAGGCAAGCTTAAAATGCACATTAGTCACAAAGAAAGAGATTTAAAGTATATGAGGATTTATAAGCAAAAATAACTCACATAAATAAGTGGGGTGAATCACATATAAGGAACATATACAAAATACATGTAAACATCTTCTTAGCACTCTGGATTTGCAGAAGGACATGGGATGAGAACCACATGGTTTGTAACAAGCATCAAATAGCTTCCTTGGCTGAAACAGTTTGTCATTTAATCACATTAAACCCATTGCCACATATACAGCATTATGGAGTGGAGTAAGGAAGCTGGCTCTCTAGCTCACACTGCTAGACATATTATAGGGTATCTCTGTCCAAAGAGGTTTAAGGAAAGAGAGGAGGGGAAGGCATGAGTGATCGCTTGCTATAAGCAGAGGTTTCCCTTTTTATATTCCTCAGAGAGGAAAAGCTGAATTTCCTTCAAAGTGGATAGGGTTGATACTGTTGATATTCTTCACCCTGTAAGTTCATCCATGTGGTCAAAGGATGACCTCCTCTTTCCCATGGAGCTGTTTATTAGGTACACTTTGAACAAAGTGAATACTTGCCCCTCCAAAAGTACACATCTTGGCCTGAAAAAGCTTATTTCTATGAGTGTGTAAAATTTGTAAGATCAGGACACAAGAATTGTCTGCTGGAACCTGTACTCTTCTGCACTCACATAGATTGAGAGTCTGCAACCTTTGCTAGGTTCTTCAGAATGAGCTCAGGCTCTCAGGCTGCTGGGCTCTGAGCAAATTGCCAAACAGGCAAATAATAGGCAAAAGCAATATATCCTCTTGACCTACTCTCCATAGCTCAGATTAAGTAAAGATCCTATAATAATGACAGTATTTTCCAAAACAAAATGTGGCATTTCAAATCTTCAATAGCATTCTCGTATAAAACTCTTACTTTAATCTGAAATACCAATGACATATATTTAGACAAGTTTCCCCTGCTATGAGGCAAAACTCATTATGATGCAATCACTTTAAATGAGAGTACATATGGGTTATTAAGTATCAAACTGTGTGTGTTTATTGCTCATTACTATATTTAGAGGTTTAAATAGCTTTACTGCTTTGAGAGGTAGTTATAAGCTTTCAAATATTTAAAACCTAAACAACTAAACTGTTCATTTATTCCAAATTCATGATTTTGTTTAGACAGGAGCAAAATGTTTTTCATGTGCAACTTTCCATCAATGAAGAGAAATTCAGGCATGGAATATAGAGAAGACATTTTCTAAATTAAAGTATCAGTGGGTAGAGAGGCAATATGGAGTTAAAATGCTGCAGCTACTATCTGAACCATTCAGGCTAAAACTGCTTTTGAGTAAAATGAAGAGTGAGTTTGGGTTTCCCATGAAAAGTCATCTCTGTGGTTGCAACTATATTGTACTAGAAGTTTGTAGCTATCAAGATAAACTATCTGAGTCTGATTTCTTTTATTAGATCTCAGCATACAATATCTCAAGAGAATACATATATTAGTCACGATCGCTTAATAATTGGTCTTTTTGCTCAGGCAACCTCCAGATTTGAAGGATATTTTAAAAATGGGAATAATAAACTCCCCAAAATTGATTATGATTGAATTTAATTAAAACCTTTGGGAGATGTATCAAAATATGATAAAAATGCAATACCAAGCCAAAAATGCTGCTTATAATCTTTTTTTGTTTCTGCTTGTAATCATTCACCTGTTTTTTTTTTCCAAAGATAATTAGGAGGCAGTGTAGTTTGACAAGATTTTTTTCTTGTTTTTGCAATAAAACAGTAGCATTAAATACAAAACAGGTACTCACTGGAAGAGGTTTACAGTTATAATTTTGAAAATTCTAAGACAAGCTTCTTACAGACATAGAAATAATAAAAGTAACCAATATCTTTCTCCTTTGAAATGATACTCCTGGGCATATGTATTTATAGATACTTTCTTTGAAATGAATCTCAAACCACAAAAGGCTTTGGAAAATGAAAACGCAGTATGTAATTTTCTAATTAATATGTTACCTTTATTTAGGCTTTTCCCAATCCCCTTTTCTAAAAGTATTTAGAGGGCATCTATAATAATTCTATTCTGTTCTCTAAGGAAACAGTTCAGTGCATCTTCTCTCTTAGACTATTATAGTTGATCTAAAAGGTTGAGAACACATCTAATGAAAACTGTTACCCTCTTAATCTTTGCAGTGTGTGGGCTTTTCAGAGAATAGGGGTGTTGAGAGAGAATTTTGCCTTAGCAGGTAGTTTGTTAAATCTTAATCTTCCCAAACAGTTCACATTAAGGGCAAGTTCCTCAAGATAAAATTCTAAGAGACAATTATTTACCTGTTTGACCAATTCTCTCAATTACTGGTCAAACAAAATCATTTAAAAGTGTCACAAGTTGGATTTTTTTTCTTCCTTAATAATATGAAACTTAACTGAGGTTTATTCAATTTTACTTCTACATGCACCATCTTATTCCACTGAGAAGGTGTAAAAAATATATTTGTAGCTATTGAGATCAGTTTTAGTCTACCTAACCTTCCCCAACCCCTCTAAGTAAAAAGCTTGAATATAAAAACTCTGTAGAACGATTTGTGTTTAACCTCTGTAAGACCCTGATGCTCAAAACTATTTGATAATGATGATTTATTTAATGATGAGTATCTGGTTAAGAGTGACTTAAGCAATTCTTTACATTTTGTTAAATCTTATTACATTTGGACCATTTATTTGTTCAGAAACAGCAGCTCACCTATGATGTAGTGCCAAAAAGAAAATAAGCTGATATTAAAGTCTAATACTGGCTGTGATTACTCATTCATTTAGTTATGCATCTAAATTCTTTTTTAAAAATACCTTTATTTTATTTTTATGTGGTGCTGAAATTGAACTCAGTGTCTCATGTGAAGTAGGCGAGCGCTCTACCACTGAGCCACAACCCCAGCCCCATCTGAATTCTTTTGATGTAGAATATATCGTTTTAGAAAAATTGAGAGACATATGCAGTTTTTAAAAGTTTAACAACACATTAGGAAAGATTAAATATTAGGAACTTATATACAATATGTTAATGAAAATAACTAGTATATACAATTACATTTCGTATATGTATCTTTATATACATATTGTGTATAAAATATATCACATAACAAAATATAATTATTAAGGAATAGTACATAGATAAAACTATAAAGACAAAAATAATGCATGCTTTTATATACCTAAACACAAACACACATGATAAACAACACTGAAAACATTCTCAGAATACAAGGATGGTTTATAGTTAGAACACTGCTGAGTACAATATACAGATTAAAAATATTTAAGAGGAAAAAAAAGTGTGTGATCCACCTCAGAGCATAAAAAAGCACTTAATAAAATTCAAAAGTTTATTTATGCTAATACTATTGTCAACATAATATATGTCAGTAAAAAATCCAAAGGGACCATTATGCTTGATATAAATACAGGAGACATCATATCTTTGTTAAAAAACCTTTGTAAGGATGCATTATTACGGTATATGTTCAATGTTGCCTTGATAATCGATACAGATTTAGAAAATAATAAAAGGCTATAAAATTATAAATACTGAAATGAAATAATTATTGTTTGCATATTATTTATAGTGTACCTAATATTTTAAAAAATTAATATAAACTTTGTTTTACACAAATTTTAAATACAAAAATATATTTGAAAATAAGAGTTTTAAAAAAAGAAAAATTAAAATGGGTACAAAGTATTATCTATAAAGTAAGATAAAAACAGCCATATTTGAAATTATGGGGGAAGATGATTTATTAAAAAGTTGGTAGAGAGACTGCAATATCTGTTAGAGGTCCACAAATTCTATCTTGATTTAGAAATCCTGCATTTTGGAATTTGTCTTGCAGATGTACCTACACATAAGAGATATTATTTACTTATAAAGATATTTATTGCATCATTTTTCTTAGACAATTTCAGGTACCCAGGTGTGGACTTTCTTATAACATAATAATAGCAGTTATAAAAAATGAATAACTCTCTGAAATGATATACTAAAGGTGAAATATTAATTCTGTGTTATTGTCAAAAATTCATAAACTAACCAGGTGTAGTGATGCACTCCTGTAATCCCAGTGACATGGGAGGCTGAAGCAGGAAGATCACAAGTTCAAAGCCGTCCTCACCAACTTAGCAAGGCCCCAAGCAACTTAGTGAGACCCTGTCTAAAATAAAAAATAAGAAAGAGTTGGGTAGATAGTTCAGTAGTTAAGTGCCTTTGAGTTAAATTCCTGCTACCCAAAACAAAACAAGACAAAAGCATAAACTAAATCTAAGCTTGAAATGTCATCAGACAAATCCAAATCAAATGACATCACACAAAATACATGACCAGAAATGCTCAAAGTGTCAGTATTGTGAAGACCAAGGGAAGACTGAGAAAGCTCTACAGATTGGTGGATAATAAGAAGCTATGACAACAAAACAAGGTGTAAAGCACTGGATTTGGACCTGGAATATAAAAAGACCATTAGAAAAATAGATGAAATTAAAATAAAATCTATAGTTAGTAGAATTGTAAAGTGTTAATTTCTTAGTTATCTAAATTATGCAATGGTTATACAATCTGTTCACGTTTGAGGCAGCTGGATGAGGGGTGTCTGGAAAATCACTGTGCTGTAATTCCATCTTTTTCATATACATGTTTATATATGCATACAATACCTATATAATACAACTTGAAGATTGTTTGAGAACTCAGGACCTGGAGTCAGCCTTGCTACTTCTTAGCTATTATTAGCTTGCCTTTCCATCTCTAGGATTCCTCAGCATTTTGAGGAGGATAGCATTTTCAATGTTGTTGTGAGGATTAAATTAAATGACAAATATAAGACACTTGGAAGTGTTCCTGGCACAAGTAAACATTTGAAATTGAAGCAGATATATTGACATTAGAAATTAAACTAATAGCAGGCTGAGTAGGAGTAGTCACATGAGAAGCAGGAATGGTAGTAATAGTTTTAAGTTTAGCGCTTATTCAACACCATGGAAGAATCAGAAAATATATCATTTCTGCCCACAAAAAATTTATAGGCTTTTTGCACAGAAAAAGATAAAAACATAAAGTAATTGTGACAGTAGGATCACCCCACTGTATTGTATGTGGGTTGCATACTAGGCAAAGGGAATGATCTTATGTGACAGTTGTGAATACAAGAAAGCTTCTAATAGTACATAATAGTGCAGTCAGTGAAAACTACTACAATGAAAGCTACAGAACACTCAAGAAAGAAATTGAAGTAGACTTTAGAAGATGGAAAGATCTCCCATGTTCTTTCTACCAATGGAAGAGAATTAATTATTATAGTCAAAATGGCCATACTACTAAAAATACTGTACAGGTTTAGTGCAATTCCTATTAAAATTTCAATAATGTTCTCATAGAAACAGAAAAAGTAGTCATGAGATTTTTTTGGAAAAATAAGAGACCCAGAATAGCTAAAGCAATCCTTAAGGAAAAATGTGAAGCAGGAGGCATCACAATACTAGACATTAAATTATACTACAGAGTTATAGTAACAAAAACAGCATGGTATTTGCACCAATACAGACATGAAGACCAATGGAACAGAATAGAAGATGCAGAGACATACCAACAAAAATACAGTTATCTCATACTAGACAAAGTGTCATTAACAAACATTGGAGAAAAAGTAGCCTATTTAACAGGTGATGCTGTGAAAACTGAAAATCCATATGTAGGACAATGAAATTTAACCCTTATTTCTCAACCCACACAAAACTCAACTCATAGTGGATAAAGAAACTAGACATTAGACCAGAGACACTGTACCTACTAGAAGGAAAAGTAGGCCCAACTCTTCATCATGTTGACTTAGGAACCAACTTCCTCAACACAACTCCTAAAGTAGAAGAAGTAAAATTAAGAATCAATAAATGGGATGGCATCAAACTAAAAACCTTTTTTAGAGCAAAAGAAACAATTAAGAAAAGCAAAGAGAGGGCTGGGATAGGTCAGTAGTAGAGTGCTTGCCTAGCACATGTGAAGCACTGGGTTTGATCCTCAGTACCACATAAAAATAAGTAAATAAAATAAAAGTGTTATGTTCATCTACAACTAAAAACTAAAAAAAAAAAGAAAAAAGAAAGAAGAAAGAGCCCACAGAATGGGAGAAAATCTTTGCCACCTGCACCTCAGAGAGAGCTTTAATTAATTAATTAAAGCATTAATCTACAGAATATATAAAGAACTCAAGAAACTTAACACCAAAACCCCAAATAACCCAATCAATAAATGGGCAAAAGAACTGAACAGACATATCGCAGAACAAGAAATATGAATTATCAACAAATACATAAAATGTTCAACATCTCTAGCAATTAGAGAAATGCAAATTAAAATTACACTGGCAATTATCAAGAATACAGGCACCAATAAATGTTGCCAAGGATGTGGGGGGGGGAAGTGTCCTCATACATACATTGCTGGTGGAAGTGTACCTTGGTGCAACCACTGGGGAAAGCAGTATGGAGATTCCTCAGAAAACGTAGAATGGAACCACCATTTGACCAACTTTTCCCACTCCTTGGTATGTACCCCAAAAGACTAAAAATTAGCATACTACAGCCACATCAATGTTTATAGCAGCTCATTTCACAATAGCTAAGCTATGGAACCAACCTAGGTGCCCTTCAACAGATGAATGGATAAAGAAAATGTATAGGGATATTACTCAGCCATAAAGAAGAATAAAATAATTGCATTTGCCAGTAAGTGGAAGAAACTGAAGACTATCATGTTAGGTGAAATAAGCCAGTCCCCAAAACCCAAAGGCCAGGGCAGGGCCATACCTCAATAGTAGAACACTTGCTTCACACTGTGAGGCACTGGGCTTAATCCTCAGCATGACGTGAAAATAAATAAAGTTACTGTGTCCATCAACAACTAAAATATTTAAAAAATAAAATAAAAACAAAGTCCAAATGTTTTCTTTGATATGTGGATGCTAACACACAATAAGGGGTGAGGGAAGGGAAGTATAGAAGTTCATTGGATTAGACAAAGGGGAATGAAGGAAAGGGAGGAGGATGGGGAATAAGGAAGACAGTAGAATGAATTGGACATTTCTATCCTGTGTGCATATATGATTACACCACCAGTGTAATTCCACATCATATACAAGAATGCAAGAATGGAATTCTAATTAGAATAAGTTATACTCCATGTATGTATAATATGTCAAAATATACTCTATGGTCATATATATATATATATATATATATAAAGACCCAAAATAAAGACATATCACAACATATATGCTCAACATCAGTAATCATCAGGGAAATGCAGATCAAAACCATAATGAGATATCACCTTACTTCAATATGAATGTGTGTTATAAAAAAGACAATCATAAGTGCTGACAAGGACGTGGAGAAAAGGGAATGCTAGCACAATATTGGTGGGAATGTAAATTAGTATAGTCATTGTGGAAAACAGTATGGAGGGCCCTCACACAATTAAAAATAGAACTCCCACACAATCCAGAAATCTCACTTCTAGGAATATTTCTAAAGGAATTAAAACCAGTATGTCAAAGAGACATCTTTAATCCTGTGCTGACTGCAACACTATTTGCAATAATCAAGAAACAGAAACAACTGAAATATTCATCACCTGGTAATAGAATAAAGAAAATGTGGTATGCATATACAATGGAATACTATCCAGCCATAAAAAAATGATGATAGTTTGCCATTTTGGGACAACATTGATAAAACTGGACATCATGATGTTAAATGAAATAAGCCAGGCACAGAAAGACAAGTACCGCATGATTTTACTCATGTACAGTCTAAAAAGGTTGAACTCATGGAAGCTGAGGCCAGTAATTATAGTGGAGAAGGAGTAAAGCAGGATGATTGCAAGTTTAAGGTCAGTCTCAGCAAGTTAGTGAGAACCTGTCTCTAAACAAACAAAGTCATGAGGAAAAAAAAATCACCTGTCACTAGTTAGAAGAGATATGGTTTAAGAAGACTGACAATATCAATTGTTGGCCATGATGTGTAGCATTTGGCATACTTACCCACTGCTCGTATGAATGCAAAATGATAACAACTACTTTGAAAGACAGTATGACAATTTCTTATAAAATAAACATATATTAATCCCATGACCCAGCAATTTCATTATGTAGAATGTAAATGAAAGCATATGCCACACAAAGACTTGTCTATGGTTGTTTATAACAACATTATTCATAATAACCCCCAAACTGAAAATAAACCAAATACCATCAACTGGGGAATGAATAACTTGGGGCATATTTACATATGGAATAATATTCAGAAACTAAAAAGGAAGAAAATATTGATAGGTAGAAAAATGGGTGAAATATCATGCTAAGAGGTAAAACATACAAGACTATATTCTGTAGGATTCTATATACTGAACTTTTAGGACACGCAAAATGAGTGATAAAGCACAGGTCAAAGTTGCAAGTGGCTTGGACATCCAGAGAAGCTATTAAGTGCAAAGGCAAGTGAAAGAACACAAACCACGGGACCTGTAGTGTATTTCAGTTTTGACATTAGTGCCTACAATTATCAAAATGTCTCAAATTGTGTTCTTCTATTAGTGAGTTTTATCCCATATAAATACATTAAAAAAAAATTGAAGACTACCATTTCAAATATCATTGGAAAACATTCCTGTATTGCTGAGTCTATATAACTTCATAATTTGTAGTTTGTATATTTAAATGTCTCAGACTTGGTGTTCTTGGAATAAAATGCAAACTGACAAAATTCTGTGTTAAGTAGTGTGCCTCTCCCTTTAGGCTTTTAAAAGCTTGAGAGATGCTGCCCACTTCTGTTCCTTCCCCATGGTTTTTAGGCAAAGGTTGATTCTCCAACTAGTGATGGACTCGAGAGCTTTTGCTAGAAATAAAAGAACTTATCAAGAAACAATAATTCTTTCTTGCTGTTATTCCCTTTTCATGTGTTTCTTTTTCTTTAATTTTCTTTGTTAGATATCTTACAAATTCTGTGGGATTTTTGTGTTTGAATAAAAATTTGCAGATAGAAAAAAGATTTTCTAGTGCACATTATTCTCCCATCTTTGCAATGACAACCAATTCATCAGCTTAGGACATCTGCCATGTACAAGGAAGTGTGCAAGGTATCACTAAAAAATGTAGCAATATGAGACAAATAGGTAAAATGAGGAATTTAGAAACTACTTGAAACTAGTTACAATCAAAGGTAGTTTTTGAAATGGTTTTTTAGCAAGAATTCATTTTTTAAAAGAAATATTCACTGCTTGCTTTTAAAAACTGCCGATCTCTCTCCACTTGCTTTGTGCTTATTTCAACTTGTCATAAGTTTTACCCCTCAGGCAAATGTTAGAGTGCTTCTGTGTGTATATCATTACCTCCTAACCTAGTTTTTCTTCATTCTCTTATTCTCTTGCCCTGGGATACACATTAGTAAGACAGAATGTGAGGGGAATGGGAGATGATATTGTTGGGCACAAAATAATCACTCCTTACATATTTATTGTGGAGAAGGGGGGAGTGCTCATTTTGTACATGGGCAGGTTTGCATGCGGGGTTACAGGCACAGTGCTTTCTAGGCAGACCCCATCTCTGGTAGTGTTTCTTCAAGGAAACACCCTGTTATCAGAAGTAGCTTTAAGGTTAGCGATTCCTCTTCAATTATTTTGCTCAGAGCAGCCTTACAAATTTGGATCTGCCCCCATTGACTTAGGTGGCTTCCATTCTGAAAATTTGTTTTATTTGGCTACAGCAATATTGACCAGCACAAAATTGATTGCCAGTATTTAGAAGTTTAGAGATATTTTACAATCTGGGCTTCTAGCTATTTTTGCACAATCTTTTGTCTGTCTGGGTAGCAGCTGCCCTTTTCAGACCGGGAAGAAGATCTCCATTTGCCACATCAAAACATTCCCTGATGTCTTTCTAACCCTGTGATCTGTTACCTTTTGCTGTGTATCATCGTTCCTGTGTTTCTCTGGTAGAATTAAGAGGAAAATAAAATATCTCTTACACCATGATGAATAAAAACCCTGGTGCAGTAGCCTGTCACCCTGTCTGAGTGCCTATGGAAACCCTTGTACTGTGTCCACAGTACTTTCTGTGCAGTCGACCCAAATGTCTGCCCCAGGGAAGGAAGCATGCATACTTCTCCCTCTGCTTGTTTTTTTCCTACCCAGTATCCAGAAGGAAGAAACTTCCTACACAAATCCCTTGTATTATTTTGTCATTAATGGCATTTAATTCTACTAAGATAATAAGCAATCATAATCATCATCATCATATTATTTTCCATTATACTGACAGAAATTCAAACATAAGCATTTGGTGAAGACAAACAACAAAACAATACAATTTAAAAAATGAAACAGAGATACTCTCAAGAAAATAATTTAAGAATGTAGGTGACTCTGCCTGCCATTCTAATCAATAGTACATGCCCTGAAGTGAGAAATGAATCTACTATTCCTTACGCGGCCTCGGCTCCCCAGTTCTTACTGTGTTATCATTGTGATCCTCTGAATGATAGTCTTGTCTTTATAAGAATATTTTTCATAATAACAGGATCCATTGCAAAGACAAGACTTAGACTCACATATTGTAAGGCTGAACTAAATGTTCTTTCCAACTTTGATAAGACTGTAGAAGTCATAAACTGGGTTGTTCCTAGTAACTACCATTCTGTATTTGCCTTACCATAGCCCAACTGCAGCTCCCTTATAAAAAAAATAAGGAAAGAAAGAAAGAAAGAAAGAGAGAGAGAAAGAAAGAAAGAAAGTCAGCCTTGTGCTCACTGTTTTGAGTTTAGTTTAGCTGGTTCTTTCTTTTTAATGAGATTCAAACACTAGGCTAAGATGGCTGTCAATTATGTTCTCCTGCACCTCTTCTATAAAAGTCTGGATCAGTGGCATAAAATGCTAGGAGACTCCTTGTCTTCCTCTCATGGAGGCTTTCCCAGTCAAATTTTGTTTTCACTCTTACTTCTTTCTGAGGTCTTCCCCTCCCGCTCTCTTGTCATGTGGCAGCTCCATTACTCATCTCTCTTTCCTCCTCGTTCAATTGACTTGAAAGGCTCTTGAAACAAAGAGGAAATGAAAAGTCTCCTGGCTTTAAATTTTTTATATAAGAACTCAGAAATATGAAAATTTAAGGACAAATGTCAAAATTTTACAAGTCTATATTTTTCGTCAGTGCACCTTAATATCCTGTTACTGTGCTTTGAATGTGTAAATAAAACATTTGCTTTGGATAATGGCATTTAGAATCAAAGATTATAAATTACCTTCTGGTCATAAATATCAAGTCCATAATCAGTAATAAAGCTGTATTCCTTAATTACTCCGCTTTTACCATCTGCCGAGGAATACATTAAAGAATGTAGTAAACAAAAGGAGTGAGCTGTAAACCCTGACTGAAATTCTTGTGAAACACCCGTAGGAGTTTTCTCTTGCGATAAATGACATATTACTGCAGTGTGAGATTCGAAGTAAGGGGAAGGAAAGGTAACTGTCAAGAAAGATTGAAAAGCAGATGTGTGATGAGTGTAAGGCAAACAACTGCTTTTAAGCTGTCTTAAATTTTAACTCTTGGTTAGACTCTTGCATAACATTGATATCCTACCTCTCCGTACATAACTGCATATATGTAAAAATCCATTTGCATGATAATTTGTTAGACTTTGAAATGGAAGTGCTATTACTCAAGTGAGACAAGATAGAAAACTCTGGGCAAAAATTTTAAGGCAGTAACTGTTGGGCTTGAAATTTTGAAGTATGTATTTGAGCCTGAAAATTGTTTTCTATGCTTGGGCAGTATACAGATTTTCATCAATTTGAAGCACATGGAATGTTTGAGCTGGAAGGAGTTTGGAAATCATCTAGTCCAGAGATTCATTTTATAGATGAGTGAGTTAAAATAAAAATTATGAAAAGTGTAAAGATGAATCTCTAGAGCATTTGTTTGATGATTCAGTTGTTTCACATCCCTATAGCTATTAGATGGTAAGACCAAGCACACCCCTGCCCAAAGAAGCCTACTGATAAAAAAGTGAGGCTTTGAATTAAGAGAAAAATGTCATTAAGGCTGCATTCATTTAAATGAAAATCATGTTATCTGTGGTTGAGGTGTGCTGATGACTTAAGAAACTTGCCAAATACTATGGAGGAGGAGGTTGGTACCCACTTCCCAGAAGGAACACTTCTCTTCTCAGGTTGAATCACTAATCATAATGCTTTCTGAAGGGCAATATTAATTGTATTGGATGGTGTGGTTATTACATTAAGCATCTGACTTTTATTAAGTGAGATTTATTTGAGGATTTTTAAGATATTTTGAGGTATGGATGATGGATCATTTTATTTGAATATTAAGGATTTTTACTTTTAGAAATATCAAGTTTTTAATATGGGTATGAAATGAAATATTTTTAATATATATTATTTTTAGATTTAGTGGTTTTATGAAAATGATCACTAAAATTTCAGTGAATTTTAATTAATGGGACTTTTAAGAATTTGCTTTAGTATAACATTTCAACATTGCTTCTTATTTGTTGTAACTGTGTGGGTCAATTATAGGATGTGAAGTATTACTTAATAACTGGGAAGTTGAAAATCATGAATGAGCTACTTCATTAACAAACCTTAATGTGTGCAAACTTTGAATGAATGGAGGGTGCACCCTGATAATATGAAGATGAAATGTGAATTTTAGTATGTTATATATCTGTTATGAATACAAGGAATAATAACTTTGTAGTCTGAGACACTACTCTAAGACATAAGAACATCCTGAATGAACCCCAAAGACAATGTTAAACAAATCAATCAAATTGCCCACAACCAGCTCTGCTCAAATATGAACAATAACAACAACAAAAATGAAGGGAAAAAAAATTAAGCATTTTGAGTTTTTAAGAATCTAAGAATTAATTCAAAAAAGTGACCAAATGGCCACACAAGATTTTAATACTGGGTAGTGAAGTAAAAAAAAAAAAAATGACTTTGGCAATACCTGAGTTCAAGCTGTTCAGCAGCATTTTAGCTTCCTAAGAATGGATTCACTCTTGGAATGTCTGAGTTTCAGTTTTAGGTACTTCTCTTAAGGACATTTGCAGCAATAGCCATAAAATGCCTATTGTGTAATAAGAATCAATGTATGAATTTTCTTCCTCTATAAGCCCTGGGTGTGAGGGGGACTACTTGGTAAACTTTTGCTTGAGAATTTGGGATCACACTTATGTAAATAAAAATTAAATAAAATTTGGCTGGGGTTGTGGCTCAGTGGTAGGGCACTTGCCTAGCATGTGTGAGGCACCAGGTTCAATTCTCAGCACCACATATAAATAAGAAAAATAATTAAATAAAGGCCCATATCCAACTTAAAAAAAATTAAAAAATTAAATGAAATTGGATATTTCACAAAAATGTGTTAAACAAAAAATGGAGTAAGGAGAGAAGAGGGAAAAATGCAGACTGTTGCAAAATCCCTTCAGTTAAAGCCCGGAAATGAGTTAGTTTATCAAGGTTAGAGACCAAAGGAAAAGCAATTGAGAATGCAGTGTTGAAGACAAGATTTTCCCTTCTTCATTTTTGCTAAGAGAAGAAGGAAAAATAAAATGTTTCAAAAGAGAGCAAGCAATGATTTAAAAATCCTCTAGCTGGTGTTATAAGCTCAAGTGATCATGCTTGGGAATTTATCCCAGCCAGATCAACTTTATGAGTCTCTAATAAGGATCTAACCCTGTCTAAGCTAGAGAGGAGTTTATGTTTCCGTGGCAAAGGAGATAGGAAACTCTTTGTGACTACATTATTTTATTAACTATGACTGTTTTTGGAGGAACATAGAACAAATTGAAGGCTCATTCCCCAAGAGATGTAGTGCTTGTTGGTAATATTGATAATATTCCCTTTTGATTTTTATAAATGCTTAGGTTACTTTGTTTCTGCTTGCATGTAGTGATAAAAGTGTCAAAATGTAAATACATGAACAAAATGAATGAAAAGGGAAATACAGTCTGGTGGTTTACAATTAAAGGTCCCAGAAAGCATAGCAGTAGTGAAGGATCTGGACTGGATTTAGACACAGCTGGTTTTCATTTCTGTGATATTGATCTAATTATTTAATAGGTTCTTGCCTCCACAGGGCATGCATGTAAACCACTTAGCACAAGTCTCAACATAAAGCCAGAGTTTGAATGTGCTCTTATCATTAGTTATTACTGACTAAATATAAGTAGAAAGGACTGGATGGTAAAAGGGAGAGAGAAAAAGAGTGGGGAGAGAGGAAAAGAGAGGCAGAAGCCTGAAGGACTGCAGGAAGGAGGGTGGAAGGATAGAAATTGTCCATTTATTAGAACAGAGTAATTTTGTGTTTTAATTTTGAATCCCTGAAGTCAAGTTACAGATTGCATCAATGGATGGCAACTGCCCTGAGTTTTACTTTTCTTACATGCAATTCCAGTAAGGCACATTAAATGAATATTGAGAGATTTCAGATAAGCATTTCTGAAATTTACTGTGAATATAGAGGTTGGTCACTGTCACATCCTGTCCATCAGCTTCTTTTTAGAGGTTTTTAAATCAAATTCACTTGTAAAAGAATGCAAGTAATTTATAATGGCCAGCTGAAATGTCAACTAGAGACTGAAATTAAGATTTATTTCTGTACTAGTGCCCAAAACTTGAAATATGGTGTCCTTAGAAAGTGTCATATGTGGTATTAATGCTCTTAATGGTATATTAGGAATGGGTGAAACAGAAGTGATGCAAAGTTGCCAATTTATCCATATTTAAAATATAATTTAAGAAATTTTTCTCTTTTAAATGTACTTTTACAAATTTTAGTATTTTTTTGCTTTGATACATCCATATTTTACGTGGAAATTGGAACACATATTCTTTATGTTGTTTAAAGACTAAAATCTAAGGAAAAATCCCCTTCCTGACACAAATCTAAGAAGCACAAAAATTCACATAACTGTAAAATACATCTGCTTTAAAGTTCATCATAAATAAAAGCAATACATAAACAAAAATCTGGGGGAAAATATTTGCAACTTATATCACATAGAAACTGATAATTTTCTTAATGTATGATGAACTCTTACATATCACTGAGAAGAGTTCTAAGTATCTAACAGAAAATTGAACCCAACAATAAGACATTCAGTAGAGAAAATACAAAACAGCAGTATTGGTTGAAACTGCCATGTAATTTCCCATTTTTCAGATTAGCAAAGATCAACATTTTTGATAAACCATAGTATAGTGTTAGTGAGTACAAGTGAAACAGACTTTTTCTTTTTTCTTTCTTTCTTTTTTTTTGTGGAGGCAAAACTGCACATTTTTAGGAAACATGGGTGTCAAAAATTAACAAAAATTTTAAAAACGTGTCACCTTTGACCTGGAAGTTCTTTGTTTTTTCCAAACATGAATTTACTCACACAAGGAAGAAATGAACTATTTACAAAGATACTGACTGTAGAGTTATTTCTAATAGTGAATGACACACCAATAATGCCAATAAATAAAGTACTCATGAAATAATTACAGTACATCTACATAACAGAATATCATTTAGTTGTTAATAAGAATAAAGTGGCTCTATAGGTACAAATAAAAATGTTTTTATAATGTACCAATAAAAACAACAAAAAAGAAAAATGTTCAAGACATAATATATAAAAATGTTGACATTCAGAAAAAAATTTCTACCACTTTGTAAACATATGGCATATAAATTCTTGTGTTAAGAGGAGGTGGTCCACAAGGCTATTTTAGCTTCATTGATTTTCTAGGAAGCCTTCCAGGACTGGGTGTTTAGTCATGTCCCATGTCTATGATTTATTGAGACAAAAGATACATGGCAAAATCAGCAAAGGGGAAAAGCACACTAGGACCAGGTCTGGAGGAAACTTGGTGAATCCTCTCTTTGTGCAGTCATTCAGGAGGTCCTACCTCCTCTAGCTACAAATTGTGGTAACCACACATGAAGAGTTATCTTCTTAGGAAACCTCACTAGAGACTCCATGTCCTGGCTTTCCACTAGGGACTGGTTATTTAAGTATAGCATATATCAAAATTCCAGTATCCCAGAAGGAATCCATTCAGCATGTATTGTACTACACAAATGATATGGTCATACTAAAGCCACTCTTATTAGTGAAGGCATGGCAGGAATATTCCCCAAATTCAAGTTTCTAAGCACCAGCCAATGCAAGTGTATCTTTCAAAGGATGCAGTTACAGGCCTGCTATTAATTTTTTTCTCTGAATAGTTTATATACAGAGTATATCTGTCACATTTAAAAATTAATCAGTGACATTTTTTTTTTCTGGAAAAACGACGGAGTGTCTGAAGGACAGAAGATTTGATTGAAAGTGTTCTCTTCAACATTTACACTTTCCTGTTCTTTTTCTTTTGTTACTAAGGCATGTGTTACTTATTTGGGGAAAGAAAGATTAAAATATATTGCTTAATCAATTATATTTCATTAAAGTGAATGTTTTTCCCTTACATATATCTTATTGTATTTTTCCTTTCACACATTTGGATATCTTAGTACTAACATTTTGATTTTCTCTTTTCTCTTTGATATTTAGGCTTCAGAAGGAGCAAGGATCACAGGGCAGTTAGTTGGCCCAATATATCAAGCAAGATGGTAATGTAGAGTAGGTCACTGCTTCCAAACCTATCTCATGTCATGGGCACCTACAAAATGATACTATGTTTATAGATATATCCCTGTATCTATAAACATTGTATCATTTTGTAGGTATATATATCTCAAATTGTGGATAAGACAACCAGACTGTGGACCAGCCATGTCAGTGTAGCCTTGGGAGAACAGCCAAACCATCCTTAGAATGAATAGACTATGCTTATACCTGCCCTTTGACATGGTCTTGGGCCTTCACACCTGGATGGGAGCTTATCCAGCTGGTTATTCTGGTTCTCAGGCCTTTGGACTTAGACTGCAGCTACTTCACTGGATTTTTAGGTTTTCCACTTTGTAGATGGCAGACCCTAGAAACTTCTCAGCCTCTGTGAGTGCAGGAGCTAATTCCCCATAGTAAATCTTTTCTATATATTTCTAAATTTCCTGTTTGCTGAATTTCTCTGGAGAACTCTGGCTAAATACATTTCCTCTTCTCCAACATTTCCTGTTCTTTTCTACTAGATATTTTTGCTTAGGCTCTTATTTCCATGCTGAGAGCCACGGCCGAGTCTGTATGGCCCCTGGCATTTTGCCAACAGTATTGATTGACAGGCGAGGAATTACTATCCGCCTCTGCCGCAACTTTTGAGTACTCGCACTATTTTGGAGTTCTCGTGGGGATTTCCGGGGATTCCCCGAGAGTTCCCATTGGTTGGGGAAGTGCAGGAGGAGGGATTTCCGGGAGAGATATTTCCGGCTGGGGGTTCCTGGACAAGCCTCGTGGAGTTCGGGAGGATTCCCCGGGAGCTGTGTGAAGTGTTTTCCTGCAGTTTAAAAATAAAGTTTGTTCCTGCTTCAGTGGCTCGTGATTTGTGCTCAGCCAGACTGCGGCATTTGGTGGCCCATACGGGGAGCGTCTGAAGCTTCGGGGTAAGTGAAATTGCTTGCCCCTAAGGGAAGGCGAGAAAATGGGTGACCATTTTAAAAAACAATGTGTTCTTGTTTTGATTTGTTTTGTGTTTGTTTCAAGCTGCCTATCCCTAGAATTTTCTCAGGCAGATTGGGAAAAATGGTTGGCTCAAGGTTTGAAGTTGTTCACCCCTGAGGAAGAGATAGAAATAGACCACAAATGCACATGTCAAGAAAATAGGAAAATTGATACAACGATTTTTTGTTCTGTTTGTGTTTCATTCTGTTTCGGTTTTGTTTTGTGTTATCTTATTGGGTTGCGTTATCTTTATAACAGATTAGAAATTAGTAAAAAACAAACTGAAAGAGTGTTAAGTAAATTGTTAGAGGTTCAGACCATGGAGAAAGACATTTTAGATCAAGCAAAAGAGAAGGTCTCTCAAGCTAGTCAGACAGAGGAAGAAAATTTAAAGGAAGAAAGCTTAGAGGAGAAACAGCTATTAGGGAAAAAGCTACAACAGGAGGCTGCTACTAACACCGTTCTATCTCCATGGGGGGAAATTCAACCAACAGC
>NW_025999842.1:24030772-24049570 GCF_001458135.2 Marmota marmota marmota | reverse complement strand
TTTAATATTTCAAATATTTTTTAAAATGTCATAAAAAACGTATCACCTTAACAGTACTTTGCACATGTGGAATTCATACCTAAATCTGATACTATTTTGGTTTATTTATGGCTACTTACAAGAAGACTCATGGTATTAATGTCCATTTGTCTGAGTCTTTTTCTTTGGTAGAGCCTAATGGGACCAGGCAGATGAACTATTTTATGCAAACAATTTGGTTAAAGCAAATTCACGATAATATGAATTATAAGATTTTTGTTTAATGGAAACAAACTTTAAAAGATTTCCACATTTATCCCCATTGTGGTTCTGGAAGCTTAGTATCCTGTTCAGAGGTTAAAGAGTTTCAATAGCTCACTCGATCCTGTAAAAATCACAACCGGCTGCCCTTTAATAAATAAAGTCATTGTAAAGAATTACATTTACAGAGTGAAAAGTAAATACATAGCATTTCAAATTCAATTTTGGAAGTACTAATAAGTACTGACCCATAACAATATACACTAGCTATCTTTTTAACTGTCCATCATTAGCACCAATAAAGATTCAACAAAATTACCTTTATTCCCACATCTCAAAACAATTCTGCAAATTCTTAGTGAAGTTTAACTACAGTCACAGACCTTAAATATTCACATTGTTTCCTATGCTATACTGAAAATAAATTCACTACTTTTCTGGATACTCTTTACAAAATCTTATTAAAATTCCTGGTTTTATCCCCAATTATACAGTAGCACAACCACCCTATGTCATTTCACATGATAGCTCTGTAGAGGTTTCACATCTAAAATTACCAAGAACAAAAACCCTTCCCTCCCTCATCTTGCATTCAGCTTAATTCTATACTAGTCCTTGGATTATGTACCACTGTAAAAGTATAAGTGTATCAAAATTACCATGTTTATGGATACAATATTATGCCATACAGAGCAACAAAGTTACATATAATGACAAAGATTACTAATGTTATGCAAGACAATAACAAATGTGGACATGTTAGCTAGGCAAAGTCCCTACAAAGAGGCTGCTAGTTTCCCAAGTTCAAATAACATTGACAAAAATAATTAACAATTATCTTAAAAAAATTATAAGCTACTGGCAAATAAGTTTGTTCCTGCTTCAGTGGCTCGTGATTTGTGCCCAGCCAGACTGCGGCATTTCCATGCACATTCTTCCCTTTCAAAACCATTGGATGCATTTATTTTATTAGGAAACCTCACTAGAGACCTTTTCAAGGTCCAGTTAAATTTCTTCCCCTCCATAATTTTTCTTTGATCCATCCATTTAAGATTAATTTCTTCCATTTTCAAGTACTTTTGCCTTTACCTCTTATTACAGCACATATCTGCTCAAGCCTTCTCAAATCACTCTCCCACCCTGATTTCCAGTGGTTGTTACCTCTATGGATGTTATAATAGCCAGGGAGGTTCTTAAATCTCATGTCAGATGTCAGGGTGCAACCTCCCTGAGAATTGTGTTTCAAGTGGTCATTTGAGGCAGGCCTCACACTTCTTTTGTTTTGGTATCAGGGATTGAACTCAGGAGCACTCAACCGCTGAGCCATATTCCCAGCCTTATTTTTGTATTTTGTTTAGAGACAAGGTCTCACTGAGTTGAGTTGCTTAGCACCTCACTTTTGCTGAGGCTGGCTTTGAACTTGTGATCCTCCTGCCTCGGCCTCCCAGGCCACAGGGATTACAGGTGTGTGCCACCATACTCAGCTGGCCTCACACTTCTTTCCAGGGATTCTGACATGAACCCAAGACTGAGCACCTCTGGTAGAGATTCTAATTTTCAAGCAAACTGCCTATTATTTTAATCACTTGTTTAAATGCTTTAATCATTGAATTCAGTTGCATGAGATTATTTAGGACCAACCTTTTATACTTCAGGAAGGTTGGCCAAATTCACTATATGGGGTAAATTATATTAAATACTGTTTTCTAATAAGAAAGGTTCTTATTTAGATCTTTGTTTTGCAGGTAGGAATGAATCTATGCCAACTAATTTCTGTGTCAGTTTATCGTTGAGTTTTGTTTATGGTAGGAAGAACATAACTATAACTTACAATAACTTCATTTGTCATAGGGTTGTTCCTAACTTCTAATTTATCAGTAGTATGAAGGTAATTTTTTTTTTGAGAAGGGATTTTGGTATTTTCTTCCAGGCTGATCTCAAACTCCTGAGCTCAAGTGTTTCTCCCACCTCAGCTTTGCTTCCTAAATAGTTGAAACTACAGGTATACATCTTTGTGCTCAGTGTGGAAAACCTACATTTGTATTTAGATGGCAAACATTAACTTACGTAGATTTATGCTGAATGATGAGGGTAATGAGAGAGTTTTCAACTTGTAATCTGAAAATTTTTATACATGCACAACACAAAAGAATTGAGGTGGGCTTGCATTGTATCAGCTTAATGTCCAGAATTCCTATTTCTATACTGTTTCTGGTTCACTTTGATCACAAAAACTATTTTTTACATGATATTTATAATGTACACCTCTAATTTTTTATGCTTTGAAATTTTTATAGGATGCCAGGCATGGTGTTGCTGAATTGGCAGCTAAGTTTTTGGAAAGGTGACAACTTCTACACCTGCCCCTCCCTCTGTGTCTCCTGGTGCTTCACCTTCAACTTCTATCCCCGGGCAAGTACACGTTCAGCTCTGTGATGAATGTTCTGTATTCTTGTTCTCATTCATACCCAGCTTCCCTTCTTCTTTTTAAATTTATTTTTTATTTGTTCTTTTTAGATATACATAACAGCAGAGTGTATTTTGACATATTATGCATACTCGGAATATATAACATATTCTAATTAGGATCCCATTCTTGTGGTTTTACATGATGTGGAGTTTCACTGGTAGTGTATTCATATATGAGCATCAGAAAGTTATGTCAGATTCATTCTACTGTCTTTTCTACTCCCATCCCCACTCCCTTCTCTTCATTGCTTTTTGTCTAATCCAATGAACTTCTATTCTTCCCTGCTCCCCTAATGTGTTAGCATCTGCATATCAGAGAGAACTTTCAGCCTTTGGTTTGGGGAGATTGGCTTATTTCACTTAGCATGATAGAAAATCTTCAGCAAATTTCCCTTCTTAACTGCCAGTGGAGCTGACCCATAGTAACTTTGGGCTCAGTACTAGGGGGAGGACAACTGCGCACATAGAATGCTCCTCCAGCTTTCAATGGCAACCCTACAAGGGCGAACCCTCTCTACTTTTCTGTATCACTCATAGTGGTTCCACATCTTGGAGCCAACCCTGGTGGATACAACAAACAACACCTGTATCCTCGCCATCTGAACTCAATAATTTCTTATATTTTTGCCATGCTTACTTTTTCTATTTATCTAGTTGCTTTTGGGGAAGAAGTGAAGATGGAGTATTTGAAAATAAGCTATACAAATCATGACTTTTTGTGACTAAAAGGTTTAGCATATGTTTTCTAATAATGATATTATCTTACAACCACTATCATACTTAAAAAAATAATTACAAATCTCTCACTTCATCTATTCCCCAGGATACATTCAAATTTCCCTAATTATTCCCAATATATCTTTTATAGTTGCTTTCTACAACCAATCAAGTTTCCATTCAAGGTTCACATATGCATTTGGTTATGTCTCTTTAGTCTCTTTTAATTTAGAACAGTCCTCTAAATTTTTAATTCCTGTAAAGGCACTGGCTTTTTGATGATAGAAGCCCAGTTTCATTCCATATTCTGAATTGACCTATTATTTCCCCATGAGGTCATTCTATCCCCCATGTATTTTTAAGTATCGAAGATTAGATCTAAGGCTTTATTCAATTCAGTTTAAATATTTTACACAAGAACACTTCAAAGCAAAAACTGTTTTCATTTTGAATCATATCAGAAGTCGCCTAATGTCATGTGATCCTAGTTATTTACTGATGCTATATTTAATTACTTTCTGAAAATAGTGATCACCTGACTTTACTTTGGGGATTGTTTTACCTCTTTGTAGTTAGCAAAAAACTGGTTGTGGATGAGGGTTTTACACTCTGTAATCATCCTATACATCTTTTATGTATTAGTTTTAACATCCATTGATGAGCCTGGCTGATTCAATCATTTCACTGGGAATCACAAAGCAATGATTTTTTTTTTCATTTTCTTTTTCCTCCAATATTTGTTATTCTACATCCAGGAAAATGCTTCCTCTTATTGGGAGATACGTGATCATTATAAAAGTGTCTTTTGTTGTTTGAAATTGTTCCAAAAGTAAATAAAAATAATTTGTTGTCCAAAAATTGTATCTTTAATCTTCTTACTTTTCATGGATAAAATGAGATGAACTAAATGTAAAATTTGTCAATAAAATAGAAATAAATTTTTAAATTAATGCCTAGATAGGTGAATATTCAATCTATGTTTTACAGAAAGATTTATTGAATAGTTTTGGGTGGTAAAAATACTGTTATATAAAATTGCAATGAGATTCTGATCTATGATTTTCTTTGGATATCTTGGGCCTATCCATCATATTGGCCCTAGAGAGACATACTATATAGTTACTAGCTTCTTCTCTCTTGATTGATTTTCAGAGATCTTAAGATACCTTTTGAGATGGATAGGACTTAGCATGTGCAAAGTGGCTATAGAATATTTATATGAGGGCTCCTTGAGTTCTGGAAGCTTCTTTATCAAGAGAAATACATCAACATTGCTATCAAAATCTCTGGAGGAGATCAGTCCAAATGCCAGGCAATATACTTGGTTTTCTTGTTGAGAAGAAATTGGATAAAACAGCATGACTTAGGATCTCTTCTGAAATTTTGTTTCGATGTGATCTTAAATAAGTTAATGAAGTTTTTCTTTTCCTTGATGCAGGTTATTTTGAAATATGTTCTTAAGATATATGTAATTTATATTATATAAAGCATTTATTTATATAATATATATAATATTATATATATATTTTTACATATTATATAGTAGATAATATGCCTCTGCAAAATATTCAAGAATAAATAACTAGTTCCTAGGAAACTTTAGAGCTATGTGGTCTTTTTTGTTTATTTTGTTTTGTGCTTTTGCAAAATTAAACTTGAGGAAGAATTTTTTAAATCAACAAAATAACTATCTTTTAAGAAGAATTATAATTAGAAATAATTAGTTGTATAATATAATTTGAATAATTTGATGCATAAAATTATTTAGCTACACTTATCTTAAACTTTCTTATCTACAAGTCCAGATGTTTTAAAAATTGAGCCACTACACTGAAAAAAATCTGGAAATTATGGTAGAAAAATAAAGAATACAGAATAATGAGGTCCAAAAGGAGATAGACTTATTAAAACTAATCCCTAGAAGTCAAAAACCATGGCTGCCTTAGTCCATTCCTGCTACTATAAAAAATAGCCAATGCAAAGTAATTTTTAAGAACAGAAATTTATTCCTCATTGCTCTGGAGGCTGGCATTTCCAAGATAAAGGCATCCGCAGATTTTATGTCTGTTGAGGGTTTCTCCCTATTTCCAAAATGATACCTGTTGCATGCTCACATAGCAGAAGGGGAGAATTCTTGATCCTCACATGATAGAAGAGATGTAAGGGGTAGGTAACTTTATGATGACTCTTTGATAAGAGCATGAATCCCACTTGTCCCTCCTTCAGGGTGGAACCTCATGGCCTAATCAGCTCTTAAAGGCCCAGCTCTTCATACCATTCCTTTGGATTTTAGATTCCAAAATATAAATTTCAGAAGGACACATACATTCAAACCATACAATTTTCATGAAGTTAACATCATAGTTGGTCATCTATTCTCATCACAGGTTATAAAACACCTAATTGTGATATATTAGAGCTTCTAAATAGCATCACAGGTTATAAAACACCTAATTGTAACATATTAGAGCTTCTAAATAGCATCATTTGTACTTAGGGGTCTCAAATTCTTCCCTAATCCTTAGGATTATGAAACTGGAAGATAAAAAAAAATTAGATAAATGGATCCCCAAAAGACTCTAGTGAAAGTTACAAACTACCCCATAGTAAGGTTTATCTACTTACATATGGCAGGACCATTCCCTTGCTCAACATACATAGAAGATATTTTATTCAGAATTGGGGCTTGAAAAAATTGATATCAGAAGAAAGAATCATAACAAAAAAGAAAAGCAGACAAGAAAATTACACATTAGTACTCCCAAAATTTAGAGAAATCAAAAAATGAGCATATTTGGGTTGTTAAGGACAAACAAGAAGTAATACAAGTTTACATAACAATAATAGAATATTATGTATGTAACCAAACAACATTCCTAAAAATGAAAAATAAAGTTAGAGAAATTAGAATTTAACAGGTGAGTTAAATAACTGATTTGGATACAAAGAAAAATAGTGAGTTTGAAGATATATTTAAAGTAGTCAATCAAGGGTAGCAGACAAAAATACGATGCAGATGGAAAATGTTAAAAAAATTTAAGAGGTACAGAAGAAAAAATTCTAAGATATGTCTAGTAGAAAACTACAAAACAGAAAATAAAGAAACTTGAGAGGATAAAATTTTTAAAGATGCCAAGTCTCCAAATATTTTAGAACTGAAGGAAAATACAAATACTTTTATGCAAACTGCCTACCCAGAATATCTGATCACTTCATTTGTCTGCTTAATACCTGTAACATAAGAAATATGTATTTGATCTCTGTCTTTGGTTCCTTGCATAGGGTTTTTGAAGCTCTTACAATTTTGTAAGTTACAGAGATGAGAGGAGCATCTTTTGTTATTTGTAAAAAGCCCCTTTCAACCTTACCCAAGTTTGTGTGATTAAATGACCCTTGTATGGGGTGAGAGACACCTTAAATAGCTTCAATATGAGGCTGGTTGCCAGTAGAACCAGTCATATGATTAAAATATGGAACTTTCAGCTGCACCTGAGGGCCTCTAAGGAACAGTTAAAGATGAGTTCAATCGACAGTGGCCAATGATTTGATGAACTCTGCCTACATGATGAGGCCTCCATAAAACCTCTAAACAGGGCTCAGAGAGCTTTGAGTTGATGAACTCAATCATATTCCAATTCTATGGGAACAGAAGCTCCTGCAGTTAGGACCCTTTCAGACTTCACCCTAAGTACCTCTTTTCCTGGCTATTCATTTCTATCTTTTATAATATCCTTTATAATAGGGTGACAATAGCAAGTAAAATATTCTTCTGAATTCCATGAGCCATATAATAAATTATCTAACCTGAGAATAGGGTTGTGGGAACACCTGATGTTATTCAAATTAACAGAATTTTGTGGGAAACCCGGGGGCCAACTACTTGTCATTGATGTTTGAACTGGAGGCAGTTTTGTGGGACTGAGCCCTCAACCTGTGGAGACCACACTAACTGTGGGTAGTGACAGAATTGAACCAAATTGTAGGCCACTCAATTGGTATCTGCAGAGAAGTGAAGAATTACTTGTTGTGGAAAACCTATATATTTGTTGACTGAAATACATCCCGAGAACAGAAACAGGTTTTCTACTCAGTACTATTCAAAAATAAGATTAATATTGTTTAGACAGATAAGATACCTACTCTCTCATTTGACCTTCATTTCTTGTCATTCCCAGCCATCTTACATTTCCCATCTTATAGTTGATCCACAGCCATTTTCTTTCTCACCTCCTTCCTATTATTCATGGGGTCTGCATCGACTAGAATTCCCTCTTCCTTACTGTCATCTCACATCCTGTTTTATCTCTTTCATCTGACAGACCAGGCTTTACCTACTCTTCCTTAAATACTAATTTCAGAGACCATTTCTTGCAGACTACCTATTCCTGTATTCCCCAAGGTAGACTAAATATTCCACTTCCCTGTTTGCCTTAGCTCTTACCAATTTATGGTTGGAAGGGAAAATGTTCAGTTTCAAATTTAAGAGATGAGTGAGTGAGATAAGGAAAAATGTCCAGGTTCTGAGACCTTTTGAGGGAATGACTTAGATGGACTGTGAAGAATGTCACTGGAGTGTAGGAGACCAAGGAACTACTAAGACATTAAATAAATTATGGGCATAGGACATTAATATCCCCTAGAATTATAGCAGGGGGAATAGGTCTCTGAGTCAGTGTCTATGTCCTTGATAAGGTGAAATAGCAATCAATCAAGTAGGTACTCTGAAGAGGGTGGAATCTGTAGATGGAAGCCTCATTTTTTTTAATGGATGGGAAAAGGCAAGGGTATGAACATGATTCTCAAAGTAGAGAGATAATTGTTTCCCTCCTATAAAAGCCTATGTGTGGTGCTTGTACTGTAGTAAAATGTGGGTTCCTTCTTTAACATCAATTGTAAATGAGGTAGTTTCAGAAGAGGAAATTATGTGTAAGTCAAAGTACTAAAATGCAGGAGATTCCTTCAGAAAACATGAAAGCAGCAAACATGTTTGTTTATCAGGTGACAAAAATCAAATTATAAGGCTCTATTTCTTTGAAAGCCATACTAGATAATAAGGTACGTCCAAATGTCTCCCAAATTATTGGGTTAAAAGGGGTTTGGTGAAAATCAATAGATTTACTGGAAACAGAAATTGTGAGACCTGAAGAAAAACTTCTGACAATTTTTACCTCAGGTAGAGCAAGTGAGTTTACTGATTCTAGGATCACATTCTCACTATTTGTGAAACTGTAAGTCAGGCTAAACCATTGGACCTCAGGCCAGTCCTTCCTTTTAGAGGATCTTAAAACAGACTTATTCTTTCTGAAAAGTAGCTTAGCATTTAGACCATTTTTCATTCTGTATCTAAGCAGAGAGATGGGGAGAGACAAGACACTTATATCAGGTAACTGGGAAGGAAGACATCCATAATATTCAGATGGGATCAGTTCCAGTGGTGGGTGTCAGTGAACCTGCCAGCCTGCTGAGTCTGAAGTAATTGTTGCTTGCCTAAGGCTTTCCTGGTTCTTTGGGTGATGGATATTGACAGGTAGGAAAAGGCTTGTAAAGAATTTCCTTTGTGATTTATAGAGATCCCACATGGAGCTTATGTGTTTCTCTGTGTTTCATGGGGGTAATGTATTTCCACTTTAGAGCCTGCTTACCTTGTGTTCCCAAAGATCAATGCATCTGAGGCAATGAGAGAAGACTGATTCTTTGCTCTGAGTAGGCTGCTCATAAACAATCCCTCAAAATCAAAGCAGAACACAAATGAGTGCCTCCAGTAGCCCATGGATGAGCAATGTCTCTGGGGATTTGGTTTCTCCCAAATCGGCTTTAACTCATGCCAGAGGAGAACAGAACTGGGAACCAATTCAGAGAACTCTTCTATGACAAGCTATGTTTCCCTTCTTTAATTATCAACATTATTTAGGTAAAACATAGGATACCTTTTTTTCTGAACATTTAGGAGAAAATGCCATTAGTTCTCATTGAATATTTTAGTGAAACTCAGACAATAAAATGTGATATACTAAAATGATGAACTAAAAATCCGCACACTAGATGTACAATTTATTGTCTTTTCCTGAGTCGTATTGAGGTTTTTTTAGAATCCAAAGAGGCAAAGTGTAAGAAACAGGAGAAAAGTAAAATTAATAGTGCATCTAGGATCCAGTTACTGGGATGATTAGGTTTTAAAAACCCTCAACAGTGAATGATAGAGCATTGATCAAATAACACAAGGTTATGTTAATATTCAATCTCCCTTAGAATATTCTTATGAAAATATTAAACTATTATTTCAACAAAAGTTATTTAATGCTATTCTTCATACTGGGATTGCAAAGAAAAATAAGATGCAATCTAGGTTCAAAAGGGGTTCAGTGTACTTGGACAGGCAAATATGCCTGTCATCTGCTTTACTATGTTGAAGAGCAAACATGGTTACATGCCTGTAATTTTTACAATTAATTATGCAAGTCCTCATGTACCTTTATTCTTTTTGATTTTTTCAAACATCCTGAAGTTTATGTAGGACAAAAGGGTATGTCTGAGTTATTAAGTTTGATTACTCTTTCTTGTTGCTAAAGCATTATGTCATGGGTAAAAATTGTTCCTTCAGAGGATGATGAATATTTGTCTATATTTAGGTATCATGTTCATAACCCAGTTGTGCTAGGGCAGTGGTGTAATGTTACAGGAAAACTAAAGAAAAACTAAAGCCCAGAGAAAGCACGTGAGCCATGTGATCAATTGGGGATCGTTTACAAGGGGTCTGTGACTGTTCCAAGAAGAGTTCAGTGTGATAAACTAGAAATAGCAACCGTTAAGGTGCTTTGCCAAAAGCACCTCCTCACCTTCATGGCATTTTGTCCAGTGGTGGCTGACTGGACTAGTGACATGTATGCTTTCCACCTTGTCCTCAGTTCTATGCTAGTCACCACTGAGAAATGGGGTTTTATGAGTTAGTCTGCAGAAGCAGTGACATCATCAGTATTATCTTGCCTAATCTGCTTGTCTGACCAGCATCCCAAGGAGCAACTGTCCAGGTGTACTTGCAAGAAAGAGGCTTTCTACAGATAAGACTAAATAGCCCTAGTGTTTTGGCATAGGAGAGAGTCAGTGTCCTTCAAGATAATGTGCATCTGGACTTTCTGGCCTAGGGTTGCTCTCATTGTTTCCTTATCCTGGCATTCAGGGACCCTGTATCTTACTGTCTTCCTTTTCATTAGGCATGATAAACCTGGTGATGTGTGGTGAAGCCTTCAACAATGTTCTCATGGTTGGAATTCAAGACAAGATCACTTTGTTCATCCTCAAGCTCATCCACTATTTCCCAACTGAACAGACACTCGATGTGCTTTTGGAACTGTACTTCTTATGAGAATTGCTTGGCTATTTTGCTGAGCCCTAATTATTAGCATAGACTCTTTTTTTCCATTGTGATTGTCCCATGAGAAATTTGAATGCTAACCTGGCAGCAGAAATTGGTCAGGTTCATCCAATTAAAATGTTCATAAGTGTGAATTTTCTGGAGAAATGACTGAAGTCTCAGGTACTTCCCTCTCAGTAAGTCCCTTTGTTTCTTGTACAGATTTTCTTACCCATCCCCCAGTGAGCTCTTATGATTATGAAATCGTGCCAAAGTTATAGGGAAGGGCAGCAGTAAATAAGAATGGTTCATCCTATTTGCCTTATTTTTGTCCTAAAGTAAAATGATACTGTAATAATAACATTTTTTTTTCAAAGTAGCTTTCCTTTCTCTACTTGAAGAGCTAGAAGTAATTGATCTATTATTTCTTATGTCACTTTTATTTTGTACTGGGTAGCATGGATAATTTTTTGAATTTGCATTTTGTTCCCACTCTTTTATATTGTTCTCACATCTTAAGAAGTTATCCTGGCCCTTTTCTGGTTATCCCTCCCTTTGGCTTTGACTTGGCTAATTCATAGGAATGAAATGCATTTGGTGGTTTAGATAGAGGAAAGGACAGAAGTAAGTATTAGATTTTAGGGTTAAACTTGAATAAAAATGAAATATCTGAAAAATTACTAAGACTAACATAAGGATAATATTCTTATAATTTTGGATAGTGATAAGTGATAGAAAACAAGAGTGATGGGTTTCTAGGGTTGATCATCTACCCATTGTAGACAACTAGGTCCCACTTACATTCAGGTTATTAGCCAGGGAATTTCTCTCCAAGTTGGAGATCTGGAAGATTACCTATTCCAGAAAAGCAAGTGTGGGCCTGAGTTCAGCATCAAAGCCCTTTCAGGAAAAAGCAGACTTAGAAGAAGAGCATGGTGGCAGAGATGAGCACAGTCTGAAGTCTACAAAGCACTTCCACAAATGACCTGAACTTTAAGTTTCCAAGATTTTCATTTATGATCTTGAGAAAACCCCAGTAATGATTGAGAATTAAAGTCCAACTACCCTGGCTAAAGGTGGACTTAAACTAAATTAAATATAATTAAAAAGAAATTAATGAGATATTTTTGTACATCCAGGTATTATGCAACTCAAATCATATTTGTTAGTGACTGAAGATGAAGTTTTGCTAGGGGGACATTACAGAGAAGATGATAATTGAGATAAATATTGATGGATGAGAAGAATTTTATTAAGTATCAAAGAGGGTTTCTAAGGAGTGGAGTTATTCTAAGGAAAGGTATAGACATGACATCTTGAAAAATCTTAAGAAATAACAACTGATCCAGCATAGCCTATAGTTTTCAGTTAGAAGGCATTGATTTTGCAAAGTGAGGATATTAAAGAGTAGCTGAAATATCCTTGTGTAGTACTTAGGATACCTTTGTCTAAAGACACCTGGCATTTTAAGTAGGTGAGTCATAAGCTTCATTCATGTATTTATTATTTATTATTCATGCATTCACTTAAAATTTATTTAGTGGCTCTTTTATGCTATGCACTATTCTGGGTTCATGATATGTGGTAGTAAACCACAGTAGCAATGATTCTTGGCAACAACCTATAAAAGAAGGAAAAGCTATATCAACATGCTACATAGATTATATAATACTGGATAGTGATAAGTGCAAAGGCTAAATTAAAGTGGGGTGCAGATGTGATGAGGGATGTTTTGTTAGAGCGGCAGGATAAGAAAAATATCTACCAAGATAAATGAGGGAGAAAACTACAGGGATAGTTGATGTAAGAGCAATTGATGCAGAGGGGCAGCAAGTGCACAGTTCTTGAGGTAGGAGTGTGCTTGGTGTTGTCCAACAATGGTTAGGGGGTAAGTGTGAGGGATGATGTCAGAGATGAATCCAAGAGATAAATAATGTAGTGATTTCAGAGACTGTAGGGCTTGTAGTGCTTGGAAGAGGTTCTGAGTTCTGTCTCAAGCATCCTGGGAATTTTTATAAGGCTTTGAATAAGGCTGTCTTCTTCTTAGGTTTATGCCCTCAAAGGGTAACCCTTGTTTTGTGTACTTACTATGAAAAGAGCAAGATTTGAAGCGGGGACACAGATTAGGATGCAACTGCAGAGGCCCAAATCAAAACAAAAAGGAGGTAATAGTGGAGGAAGTGGCATAGAGATAAGGCCCAGAAGCATTTTGGAGCCAGAAGGTAAAGAGCATTTTTAGTAAAACTGCCAAGTAGAGTTCATTCTGTAGTCAGTTATCTCTGTAGGCAGCAGGGATCCAACTGACCCAAGAGAAGAATAAATTAAACTGCTGCTGCTGGCTCTTCACCATTCCTATTTTTACCCACATTCATCCCTGTAACCTGAGAAATTGATCATCTTACCCCTGGAGATGTGGAAATTGTGACATTGACTACTGGAGCATGCATGTTTTCCTTGTTAAAAAGAAAACTGAACCAAAAATCACATTTTTCTCAGTGGTTACATTGGTCAGAGGTGCTTTCAATATTCAGATCATCTCGTCCCCTGGGTTGTCCCATTGTAGTGCTACTTTACTGTGATAACTCTATCAAGTCTTCTCATGAGTAGCTGCATTAATCTCTATGATATACAAAAAACTCAAAAATTCTAACACCAAAAAACAAATAATCCAATCAATAAATGGGCAAAAGAACTGAACTGATACTTCACAGAACAAGAAATACAAATGGTCAACAAATAAATGAAAAAACTTTCAACCTCTCTATCAATTAAAGAAATGAAAATTAAAACTACACTCAGACTCCATCTCTTTCCAGTCAGAATGGCAATTATCAAGAATACAAGTAACTATAAATGTTGGCAAGGATGTAGGGGAAAAGGTACACTCATATATTACTGATGAAACTGTAAATTGCCACCACTCTGGAAAGCAGAATGGTGAATCCTCAGAAAACTTGGAATGGAACCACCATTTGACCCAGTTATCCCACTTATATTATATACCCAAAGGGCTTGAAATCAGCGTACTACAGTGGCACAGCCACATCAATATTTACAGCAACTCAATTCACAATAGCAAAGCTATGGAATCATCCTAGATGCCCTTCAACAGATGAATGGAAAAAGAAAATAAATTTGTGTTTATGTGTGTGTTTGTGTGTATCATTCATAAAGAAGAATAAAATTTGGCATTTTCTGGTAAATGGATGGACCTTGGAGAATATCATGCTAACTGAAATAAGCCAGTCTCCAAAAATCAAAGGCCAAATGTTCTCTCTGATATGTGAATGCTAAAACACAATAAGGAGTAGGTGTAAGAATAGAAGTTCATAGGATTAGACAAAGGAAGAATAGAAGTTCAAAGACAAAGGAGAATGAAAGAAAGGGAAGGGGGATGATATTAGGAAAGACAGTAGAATTAATCAGACATAATTTTCCTATGCTCATATATGAATACACTATCAATATAACTCCACATCATGTGCAACCACAAGAATGGGATTCAAATTAGAATAAGTTATACTCATGTATGTGTAATATATCAAAACACACTGTACTGTTATATATATATAAAGAACAAATAAAAAACATGGAAAAAAAGCAATACATTTGTAATGGTCAGATTTTCCCTATCTTATCATCCCATTTTCCTGTTCCACTGGCTTTCTCTTGCACTTTTCAATTCCAATGCCAGTTGTCTTTGATTAGTAAACTCTAAGCAAGAAACAGAGGACAGAGGGATTACAGAAAATAGTCCTTGGTTGCTTCTTTTGTGATGCAGAGAAGAAGTGAAAAGAGGAACAAAGGATGCTGAGTTGACAATAGACAATAAATCACAAACATGTTTTCCTGTGTCTAATAGGTAAGTGAATATTGTATTTTGTGCTGTGTCTCTTGAATTATCTTTCCCATTTCCCCATTGGTTTCTTCCTTCCTTTCTTTTTTTAACTAGTCTTCTTTTTTAAATTATATGATTTTTTATATTTTTTAATTAATTTTTTAAAATTTATATATGACAGTGGAATGCATTAAAATTTTTATTACACATATAGGGCACAATTTTCATATCTCTGGTTATATACAAAGTATATTCACCCCAATTTGTGTCTTCATACATGTACTTTGGATAATAATGTCCATCGCCTTCCACCATCATTTCTAACCCGATGCCCTCTCCTTTCCCCTCCAAACCCTCTGTCCTCTCCTTCTCACTCCCAACCCTCTGCCCTATCTAGAGTTCATCTATTCCTCCCATGCTTCCCTTCCCTATCCCACTATGAATTGGCCTCCTTATATCAGAGAAAACATTTGGCATTTGGTTTTTTGGGATTGGCTTACTTCACTTAGTATTATCTTCTCTAACTCCATCCATTTACCTGCAAATGCCATGAGTTTATTCTCTTGGATTGCTGCGTAATATTCCATTGTGTATATACGCCACATTTATTTTTATCGCCACCTTTTTTTTTATCCTTTCATCTATTGAAGGGCATCTAGGTTGGTTCCACAGTTTAGCTATTGTGAATTGTGCTGCTATAATAATTGATGTGGCTGTGACCCTGTAGTATGCTGTTTTTAAGTCCTTTTGGTATAGACCAAGGAGAGGGATAGCTGGGTCAAATGGTGGTTCCATTCCCAGTTTTCCAAGGAATCTCCATACTGCTTTCCATATTGGCTGCACCAATTTGCAGTCTCACCAGCAGTGTATGAGTGTACCTTTTCCCCCACATCCTCGTCAATATTTATTGTTGTTTGTATTCATAATAGCTGCAATTCTGAAAGGAGGGAGATGAAATCTTAGAGTAGTTTTGATCTACATTTCTCTAATTGTTAGGGATGATGAACATTTTCATATATTTGTTGATTGATTGTATATCCTCTTCTGAGAAGTGTCTGTTCAGGTCTTTGGCCCATTTATTGATTGGGCTATTTGTTTTTTGGTATTTAGCTTTTTGAGTTCTTTATATACCCCAGAGATTAGTCTCTATATGATGTGTGAGGGGTAAATATTTGCTCCCAAGATGTAAGCTCTTTATTCACCTCACAGATTGTTTCTTTTGCTGAGAAGAAACTTTTTAGTTTGAGTCCATCTCATTTATCGATTCTTGATTTTAATGTATATCTGTATATCAGTGACAAATCCTCAGAAAGGAAAATAAGGAAAACTACTTCATTTGCAGTAGCCTCTAAAAAAATAAAATACTTAGGAATCAACAAAAGAGGTAAAGTTCTATATAATGAAACTTACAGAACCCTACAGAAAGAAATCAAAGAAGATCTTAGATGATGGAAAGATCTACCTTGCTCTTGGATAGGCAGAATTAATATTATAAAAATGATCATACTACCAAAAGATTTATAGATTTATAGATTTAAATCAAAATACCAATGACATTCCTCATAGAAATAGAAAAAGCAGTCATAAAATTCATATGGAAAAATAAGAGACCCAGAATAGCTAAAGCAATCTTTAGCAGGAAGAGTGAATCAGGTGGCATCACTATTCCAGACCTTAAACTGTACTATAGAGCAATATTAAACTGCCTGGTATTAGCACCAAAACAGACTGGTAGATCAGTGGTACAGAATAGAGGACACAGAAATTAACCCACATAATTATAGTTATCTTATATTACACAAAGACACCAAAAATATGCGTTGGAGAAAAGATAGCCTCTTCAACAAATGGTGCTGGGAAACCTGGAAATCCATATGCAACAAAATGAAATTAAAGCCCTATCTCTCACCATGCACAAAACTCAACTCAAAATGGATCATGGACCTAGAAATAAAACCAGAGAACCCTGCATCTATTAGAAGAAAAAGTAGGCCATAATCTCCATCATGGGGATTAGGCCCCAACTTCCTTAATAAGACTCCCATTGGTTTCTAAGTCTTATTTAATGTCACAAAAATGATCCTTTTATCAGTGATAGGTTTCACAAATAACTTTCACTACTCTGGGATTTGCCTTTTTTTTTCTCATAATTTTTTTTAATGAAAAGATATTCTTACTTTTATTGTAATGCATTTTACCAATTCTTTTCATTATTGTTAGTGTCCAGCATGTGCTGCTTAACAAATCTTTATCTTTTACCCAATTTTTTATTTTCAACTTTTGAGAAAATTTTATTTTAGGTATGTCTTTTCTTATTCTATTTTCCTCCTCCATTTTAATTAGCTTAGTGTTATTGTGCTACTTTACAACTGTTATTGTGGTTGCTCCAATACAAAAACCTCTTTGATTTATCAATGCCTAATATAAAAAGAGCCTTCACCTCTTCCTCAAGTGTACAAAAGTTCTAAATTATTTTAATATCATTTATCTCTCTTAAAA
This sequence comes from Marmota marmota marmota, assembly GCF_001458135.2. Taxonomy (NCBI): domain Eukaryota; kingdom Metazoa; phylum Chordata; class Mammalia; order Rodentia; family Sciuridae; genus Marmota; species Marmota marmota. The sequence goes on along the minus strand of NW_025999842.1, from coordinate 24,032,456 downwards.
CAGTGCTATGTACAGTAATTCTCTCTACATTTTAAATCCCACAAACTTTGACAATTACAATTTTATCCTATTTACCCCCCATGTTAATTACTCTTTCCCTTGTTTTTCACTTTCACTTCTATTTCTCTATTTTAATTGATATTATTTTTAATTTTTTGAAGAATTGGCTGTATTTTTCTTTTAATAGATAATAAACTGTCAGGATTTCTTTGTCTAACTATGTCAATTTTTAGTTTTAATTTTTAAAAGCTGTTTTTCTTGGTATAGAATTAAGTTTTTCATTTATTTTCTTTTAGCACCTTGAATTTAGCATTTCATTATGTTCTAGCTTCCACTGTATTCATTGAAAAGTCAGCTTTAAGTTTAGTTGAATATCTATTGCAGATAATATTTCTTTTATTTTCCCCTGTGGCTGTTTTGAAAATTTTAGTTTTTGCTTTTCAGTGATCTCACTATTGTGTGCCTGAAAGTGTGTTTTTGTGTGTGTGTACCTATTGGTGTTCATTGTTCATATTAAAATCATTGACTAAACTCCATGTTTTGTCCACCTAGCACTGAAGTCTGCTGAAATCTCAACTAAGAATCAAATGAAGGTTCTGCTGAGCTCCTCAGTCTCTCAACTGCCTCTTCTGAACTGGATGATATCTCTTGGAGAAAAGTAGCACCGGCTACTTTTTCTAATTTTTTTCCCAACTTTTCTATAGTTCTTCACTGCTTTATCTCTCTGGAAGAAACAAGAATATAATCAATACAGTTTATGAAGTCACAGAATGGTATTGTGAAATGAATTATATTTACATTTTTAGAAAGGAGAACATAATAAGTAAATTATAAGCTATTTTCCTTTAAAACTTCTATAGATGCAAAATATAATATAATGCGTTTATTTTAAAATGAATCTTTAAATGTATAGATTATGACTGAAAAATTATTCCTGAATGTTAATAATTATCTTCTTTTGAATTTCTTTCTGAATTATTTGTAAGTAAGGATATGTATATCACAGACATTTTGGTAAATCCTAGGGATAATTTTTCAATGTGATTGTGTTTTTCCTAGTGGCCTACGGCAATGGCATCTGCTCTGTTATGGTTCAGATCTAGACCATCCCCCGAAAAGGCTCATGTGTTAGAAGAATGATCCCCAGTGCAGCAAGGTTGAAAGACTGGTCTTCTAGGCAATGATTGGATCATAATGGCTCTAATCCCAGCTCTGGATTAATCCATATAGCTGCATGGACTACAGAGAAGTGGGACCTGGTTGGAGGAAACAGATCACTGAGACATACCCTAGAGGATATATCTTCTCCCAGATCCCCTTTTCTCTCTCTTTCTGTTTCCAGGCTGCCATGAGATGAACAACTTTCCTGTGATACACCCTTCTGTCATGATGTTCTTCCTCACCTCAGGTCCAGAACAATGGACTGAGACCTCTAAAGCTATGAGTCAAAATAAATTAAGTTGCACTGGTCAGGTATTTTGGTCACAGTGACACAAAGCTAACACATGTTCTCACTTTGGAATTTAACTCAGATCTTCAGTTAAATTGAACTCAGTATACTTAAAGCAAGTTGTGAGAGGAATTTTGAAAAGAAATATACTGCTGAATTAATAATTTAGTATATCTTTAGAAGTTCATTTCTCACATGTGATTTCCATTCAGGAAATTGAATAACATATATATA
>NW_025999842.1:23982765-24030747 GCF_001458135.2 Marmota marmota marmota | reverse complement strand
TATATATATATTTGTTTTATATATATATATATTTGTTTTATATATATATATTTGTTTTAAAACTATTAAATTTATATTTCTAAATAAATCAGTAGAGGACTTCAGTAACTCTGCCTCTAATACAGTATATATGTACAGATCTGTATCATTTTTTGCTTCTTCTGTTTCTGTATCTACTTTTCAGACAGTTTCACTTCCATTGTATTTTGCCAACAAATTAGAGAAAAATCACTTATGATAAAATAGAAATAAAATGTAATCTGAGGATTAATGGCATATATCTTTGCATTCATTTGGCCTACAACAAACACCGTACCTGGGTGAACTTGATATTGTGAGAAAAACTCTGCTTTTGACATTTATTCCTTCTGGAGAGTCACTTCATATATGTCCAAAAATATTAAGTGCTTAATATTTTCTAAACTTGTTTTCCCTTCAAAGTAAGTAAAACATTTGGCAGATTTATTGAACTCTTGATACAGCATTATGCCTCAGGGAAGCTACAATCTTTTCACTAAAATGCTTAAAAATAATGACAGTTCACATCCTTAGTCAGGGCTGAGAATGCATATGAGGTGAGGATGATGAAAAATAACCATGAGAGTGTACAGAATAAAGGTCTTTGAGAAACTGGGAAGTCAAAATTAGCCAACTGCAGGGATAAAACATTGATCTTTAACTGTTAACTTTTTGGTTAAAACTATTTCTTCTACTGTTCTTTTCTCTATTTTGCAATCAAAAGGAACTGAATATTTTAAAGTTTAATTTTTCATATTTAAATCCAAATTCCCCATGAGGGGTCATAAGTAGGCCTAGCAAGTGTTTGTTATTAATCTTTGTTTAATAATTTTGAGGTATCCATACTCTTCATCTTAGATTGCATAATTATTTGTCATATGTAACACTGTGGTTTGTTTAGAGAGCTACTACCTGATTCCTGACTTACTATGTTCCCAATGGGTTGTTCATAAACCAGCTGTTTGGAGTTCAGGACCAGTTTCAGATGGAGTTAAGTTCTATGTATTTTGCATGTATTTAGTATTGGAATTTTCTTGTTTAGAAGTTAGCTTTTTTCCTTTAGAAAATTGACTACTTAAGGTTATAAATTATGTTCTTTTTAAAATTCATTAAGGATGTTATACATAGCATTCAGTCAGTGCTTAATAAATAATAAATAAATCCACTAAAAAGTAAGTTGTGGTTGCAGAGTTAGTGGTAGTACTCTACGACATAAACACTAATGGCATTAATCTGTTGGTCTTGAGAGCACAGCCTCTGTACCACCAGAAAGAAGAAGATAAAGTAATGAAGGGAATTTCCCCTCTAATTTTCTGGGGAAAGTGCCAGTATAAATATTATCTTGAAATATTTGGTGTTAGTTTTTAAAATCACCAGCACCCCTTCTATGTTCTTTTATCGGGACCTAGGAAACATACTGGTAGTTTCAATTAAAATTTACTTGATATGGCTTTTCGAGACCTTTAATTTCAATCAAACATAAAGTGAGATTGCAAAGCATCAATTATGTAAACTCATTCTAGATTTTGAAGTTGTGTAGTTTTAACATTTATAATAAGCTACTCAACAGCATTATAAAATTTATCGTCAGTTGTGTTTAAAACAAATTATGAATCCACACATGCAAAGATGAGTTCAAGCTGTATGAACATCTTTAGATTACAAAATATAAGCAATAAATTACACTGTGAGATTTATTTCTTAAAAATGCAAATGAATCCATCTGGAAAATATGATAAAATCCTAGTAATTTGATAGGAGAAAGAAACTTGGAAAACAGTAGGCACTTGGAGTCTTGGTGAATAATGGTTGGTACAAATTAAAAATAAGCTTTCAATTTCAGAGGTCGGTAAATGCATCTTATGCTTATATATAAATTGAATATGATAAAACCTACAGGTTTAGGCCATTCTCTGTATGTTTTATAGTTTAGATATGAAGTGTCCCCTAATAGCTCATTTGTGAGAGAGGGCAAAAAGGTTCAGAGTTGAAATGAGTGGGATATTGGAGGTTTAACCTAATCAGTGCATCAATCCCCTAATAGTAATTAACTGGATGGTAACTATAGGCGGGTAGGGTATGCATGGAGGAGATGGGTCCTTGGGGGGAGTGTCTTTGCGGTCCTGGTGAGCACAGCTCTCACTCTGCTTCCCTGTTGCCACGTTCTTAGCAGCTTTCCTCCTTCACACTTTTCTAATATGGTGCTCTGCTTCATCTCTGGCCCAGAGTGACAGAGTTGACCAACCATGGACTTAACTTCTGAAGTCATTAGCCAAAATAAGCTGTTCCTTTTCTATGTTATTCTTGTCAGGTCTTTGGTCACGGTGATGAGAAAGCTTACTAAGACTATGATTTTAAGGGTATGGTTTCAATTTGGGTCACCTATGCTGAGAAAGTTTGGGTGAACTGAGGGAAATATTGACTAACTGGAAAGAGATAACAGGAATACTTATGTCTCTGAAAGAAGCAACTTTGGAGGAGATGTTCAAGATATAATATAGTCTAAATTACTTAAATCAGTGAGAAATGATGGCCCTCCTTATTTCAAGGTAGGTTATAAATAACAGGAGCAGCAGCAACAGCAACAACAAAAGTTGTTTAATTTTCTTTGAAAGTACTATGAAATATAGAAGCAGGAGTTGTCTAGCAGAAATACTACTTGACATCTTCAGAAATGTAATAAGAAGTTTACTGGTAAAATTGTACACTTGCCTGGAGGCATTGCAGAACTTTGTCTACTGAAATATATAAATAAAATTCAATTTAGAATAGCAATGTAAAATTCTCCTACAAGTAATGCCTTATCATATTTGTAACTTTTCACTTATCCTGTGTTAAATTGTCTTGATCATCAGAAAGTTGTGCTATTAATTGATCAGTTTAATTGATATAATTTTTTCTTGGTATGCTTTCCTCTCTAATTGGCCAAGCATCATTAAAGTAACAGAATACCTTTTAGAAAAAAATCATTAAACTCATTAAAGTAGTTTCCTATTTATATCAATAATCTCTCTCCATAGCATCCAATTTTAATATTGGAAACACAGGTGAAAACTTCTTTTGGATAAATCATCATTCAAATTCCATGGTTATTTCTTTTCTTTTAAAATCCAGGTATGCTAAAACTCTATAGTTAAGCACTCTTGAAAGAAAAACATTTTAAAAATCAATTCAAGTCATCAAAATATTGAATTAATCAATCTCAATATTTATACCTTTAATCCTACAATATATACTTTTCTACATCATCTTAGATATAGCAAATAAATCTATTGGTGACAGTTTACTTGCACCTGTTCCATAATATAATCAGATAGGAAGAAAGCAAAGTTTTCAAAGCTCTTGGAAAGTTTGTTAGCATGCTTCAAAAAAAACAAGTTTGATGTTGCTTCTTCTTTATTGTCTCTTTGGATCCACATGTTTTTAGACACCCTAGCTAATCATCATTCTTCTCATCCAAGTGAGGAACTGATGTTTTCCACTTCCCTAAGCAACAAATTGTTAGTAGATTTTTATCTTTCCTTATAAGTGATATTATTATTTTAAGACTTTTCCAAGTTAGTGGAATCCTTTATGTCTTCAATAAGTTTACAGAGCAAAATTTACATAAAGATTAATGTCTCCTTTATGTTTCAGGTTTTTTTATTCTTTTATCCTGTGATACAATATTATTCAAACAAGAAGGGTTAATAGATTAGCAAAAAGAGGTAGTTATTTATGTAATATAGGCCTCTAAATACAATTTCTTTTATTTTATCATGCTTATGAATTATCTCTACAAAATATCAATTTTTCTTTGATAATCCATTAACCTTTCCTACTTGAATAATATGACTTCTTACATCAGCCACATCAATTCTTGAACCAGAAAGTGATTTCTTTATAAGAAGAAAGCATGGTAGGTTTTGCTTCTCTATTGTTTTGTCAAAAGTCTCCAGTTTGAGTTCTGAAGGCTATTCTTATATTTTATTCATTCTGCAGTTATCAGATATTATCTATTCAGCATATGTGAAAGGTGAATATTTTAAATAGTTTCATATGTTGAAATCAAAGAGGAAATATATTTATAAAGAATATTAGAAAACCTTTAAGTTTTAGACTTAGTTTATCTTTTGTTCATCATTTAAGTCATAAAGAAGAAAAATCTTCTTCTTCAGTAGAAATGCATATTTGGTGAAATTATACTTTGATACAGTTAATGATTTAGTAATAAATGTCTAAAGAAGAAATTATAGTTAAAAATCAACTTTAATTTTGGTTTGTTACACCACAAAATTCCAAGTCATTTAGTAAAAGAGAAGTGAAGTTCATGCTTTGAAGATCTGAGAGAGAGCAAACTAAGAATAATTAAAATATCTAGCCTCAAGGGCTTGGGATATAGCTCAGTTGGTAGAGTGTTTGCCTCACATGCACAAGGCCCTGGGTTCAACTCCCAGCACCACACACACACAAAAAAAAGCAAAGATAAAATATCAAGCCTCAGAAGTGTCAAATATTTGGAGGTTATGGTCTATTACAAGTCTGATTTTGCATGTATGTAAGTAGATTTTGATATCACAGATTATGTTATCACTTATATTGTAGACCTACCGTGTATTTCTTTAGCTATAAACATTTTGGGAGCAGTGGTCAGATTTTGGATTTTTTACTCACCTGTAAATCACAGTTCTCTGCACATAGTAGGGGATCAATTAACTGATACATTCACAAATACTAATGTTCTGTTCTTAGGAAAATTGGGAATGTTAAGGCACATACTCAAAGAAAATGTCAGTTACACAACATTATTTTGAGCAAATGAAGTGAGGAAAAAAGAAAAACAGGAGGCAGCAAGGGAAGATTTAATGAGATATCTCCTGTCAGGCTCTGTGTTACAGAAAACACAGCAACAACACTCAAAGAACCTGCCATGATCATACTGTTCGTCTCCTACAGGAAGAGAATGAAAATATGTCCATTAAGGTGATGATTTTCCAGTCTTGGAGTGTTTTGGAACTTGATGGGTTGTTTTTTCATACTTGGAAGACAAGTTGGAAAGGATTCTGGAGGAGATTAAAAAAAATAGTCTAGCAACCCATCAGGATTTCCTAGACTTGTTGAAAGAGAAGAATTTTGAACTTGGATTCACAGCATGTGAATATTGGCATTCACTTCATATGACATTCTTAGTTACCTTTTAAAAAAAAACTGCAACTCTGGGGATTAGGCTTGGCTGTGTTTACAGAGAGAGGGATAATAGGACATAAAGAATTATACATAGAATTATAAAACATTTCTCCAGAGCTCATTTTAATGCTATGAATGTGATAAAACCATTTTTCCGGAACCCAACTGTGAATGTGCTTTTACCATAATACAAGAGAAACTAACCAGGTAGGACTCATTTTATTGTCTTCCAGTTGTCAAAATGAAGAAGTAAGAAGTGGCAATTATCTAGGCCATTTAAGACTGGGATATTTCTGTCACTTTATATCTAGCTTTGTAATGCCAGTCCTTCTGAGGCTGAATTTGCAACATTCCTCAGGCTTATAAAGTAATATATTTTCCCCCTGAAATATATTGTGTTATGGGAGAACCCTTTAACTCTTTTTCTTCTCCATGAGGTCTCCATGGCTGTTTGATCTTGACCTTTATTTGCCTAAGTCTCCTTGGTGTGTAGGGGGAGGGAGATGTGTTCATATACATGGCTAACCCATCTCTCCTTCAATCCTCTGACATCTAGATGCCAAGAGGGAGAACAAGATCTGATTTGCTCTTGGACAGGTGGCAAAAGTGGTGGCTGCAGCCCTGAAACCTTTCAAGAGGATCCTGCCATTTCTATGTTTGTTATAATGGTTTTTTAAAATATGAATTCAGAGGCTGATTATTTGGAAGAGTACAGTTTTACTAAATGAAGACTTGTTCTGGAAACCCCCATCAGTGGCAAGCCTGACTTTTTTTTTTTTCTTGGTATCAAGGATTGTACCCAGGGCACTCTGAGCCACATACCCAGCCCTATTTTGTATTTTATTTAGAGACAGGTTCTCACTGAGTTGCTTAGTGCCTCACCATTGCTGAGGTGGCTTTGTACTAGTGATCCTCTTGCCTCAGCCTCCTGAGCCACTGGGATTCCAGGCATGTGCCACCGTGCCTGACTAGGGCTGACATTTTTAATGATCTGATTCCTTTGTCTCATTTCATGTCTTGGGTAGAAAAGCAGAAAGGTTATCTACTGGCCCTCTGTAAATCCAAACATGTATAATATTAACCTTTGATAATATACTTGAATTTTTAAGAAAACATAAACAACCCATTGTGTTAGGGTTCTCCAAAGAAACAGAGCCAATAGGAGATATGCACAATCTGCCCTCTGCAAGCTGGAGAGTGGGGAACTATTAGGGTCTGTAAACAAGTCAAGATGGTGCCTGGCATTTTGCCAGAGGGAGTGGTTTGTGAAGTAACACCATCGAGCCATTAAGTGTGGAGATTCCTTATTGGTTGACTGCTGTATCTAGTTTATGTTAATTAAGATAAGCTGTGTGTAATGTATATATACCCCTCCTGTCCTACAATAAACTAAACGGCTCCCACTCCTGCTGTATCAATGTACACAAGTTGCTCCTCAGCCCCCGGCTATTTTGCTGCAGCTGGACTGTGGCAGATGGTGGCCCGTACTGGGAGCCCCGGGACACTCGGGGGTAAGTGACGAGAAAAAAGCTGCCCGAGAAAAAAGCTGCCCGTCCATAGATAGGACGGGAGCAAACCTGCTCATCCCTAGATAGGGCGAGAGGAAAAATGACCATTTCGAAAAAATGGAGAGGATTGATGCAGTATGTTTATGTCTTGTTTTGTCTCAGTGTATTGTATTGTCTTTGTGATGAAAATATGGAAGGGGTGTTATGTAAATTGATAAGGGAAAGAGGCACCCCAGTGGAACCAGGAATAGTTAGGGCATGTGTTGATGGAAGCCCAGGAACTCTAGTAAGAAAGAAGAAAGTTCAGAGGAGGAAGGACTATCAGGAAAAAAGTTGCAGCAAAAGGCTATTACTGAATACTTTTCGTTATCAGAGGGTGCATGAATCAGCGCGGCGGCTGCCATGTGCACAAGCCGGTCGTGGTGCAGCAAGGACTTTCCAAGCAGTGGCAGCGGGCTCTTCCTCGCCCCCTGCTTGGGGAGTGGGACGCCACTGCAAGAGCCCAAATCCAAACCTGACCCAGAGGCACAGTCTCGCAGGCTCTTTCTCCCTGTGCCCAGTGGCAGTTTGAGTTTGGAACACTCCCCGGACTCTCCCCAGGGCCATCTGGGGCTGCCCGGACCTGCAGGCAGAAGATGGCCCCCATGTCCCTGAAGTTTGATCATTTTCAAGGCCAGTAATTACAATGGTTCTCCCAGACCTGGAAGCTAATGAGTAATGATCACTATTAAGGCTTATTTCAAATGTAAAAAACCTTGAGATAATGTACTAATTGTTTAGAATGTTGTTTTCTTAGTGGAATGCTACAGGATTTTCTTTAGCCAGCATTGCTGGAGTTCCTGCCTTCATCCCAGTGCCAGTGAGGACGAGGGTGGAAGAATTTCCAGTGTTGCTGAGAACTGGAGGAGACTTCGTATCAAGCTAGCTGCCTGCAGAACTTACCTGGACTGTGATTTAAGCTAGCTGCCTTCAGAACTTACCTGGACTGTGATTTAAGCTAGCTGCCTGCAGAACTTACCTGGACTGTGATTTAAGCTAGCTGCCTGCAGAACTTACCTGGACTGTGAACTTACCTGGACTGTGAGTTAATCTATTGAGACACTGCTTTACCTGGACTGAGACAACGAACTGTAATCTACAACAAATTGTAGCTTTGCTAACGGTGTCATTGCTGGTATAATTTTTCCAAAGGCTTCTTACTTGGAACCATCAATTGGCTTGGTATCGTGGCATTTTGTATCCTCCCCTTCTGCTTGTAGCAGATTATTTATGGTGTTTGTGTAAAAACCACTATGGTTGTTATTTAAATTAAACAAAAGGGGGAAATGTTAGGGTCTGTAAATAAGTCAAGATGGCGCCTGGCATTTTGCCAGAGGAAGTGGTTTGTGAAGTAAGGCCAGCGAGCCATTAAGTGTGGAGATTCCTTATTGGTTGACTGCTGTATCTAGTTTATGTTAATTAAGATAAGCTATGTGTAATGTATATATACCCCTCCTGTCCTACAATAAACGGCTCCCACTCCTGCTGTATCAATCTACACAAGCTCTTCATCACTTCCTGGTTAGTTTGCCCAGCCAGCCGGGCTGCGGCAGGGAACTATACCCCTGTGGTATTTAGGGAATATTGAGTATACCAATACTCAAAGTCCTAGGAGCTGGAGAGCTGATGGTCGAGATTCCTGCTGGAATCTGAAGGCCTGAGACCAGGAGTTCTAAGGGTAGAAGAAGAACAGATAGATGCAAATCTTCTCACCTTCTACATTTGTGTTCACTTGGCCTCAATCAGTTGGATGATGCTTACCCACTGAGCTCACCCACATTGGGTTTTACTCTGATTTGGTAAGTTTTAGCTCCTATTAATCACTATTTATGTAACTAAGTGATCACAGCTCTTCTCTGAGGTTTATTTCTTCAGCTGAATGCTTATCTCAGACTTCAGAATTCATCATAAAAAACTTGTTGTTATTCCATCCTGTTATCAGTAATATGCTAGCCCTTTTGCTTCTTACTTACTTACTAAAAGGTATTAACTGATCAGTGGAGTGTATTTCTATCTCGGCCCTTTCCTAACATCAAAGTTAGATACAGTATTTATGTTTTCCCATAGCTCATTTTCATGCTCTGAGTTTTGTTAATATTAGCCTTGTATTTTGTGTGGGAGAAACTGACTTTATGTGTCAGTTTGGTCTGAGTCACAGCCCTGCAGATATACCAAGATTTGATGTTCACGATTTCTCTTCCATCCCTTAGATGTTAGTTTCATCTTTCTGAAACTCTTATAATACAATAATTCCTGGTCTTTCAGGCCTACTATGGATATAAATATTTTAGTTCATGGATTAAATTTTTCAAACTAATTATTTGAATACAGAAAACAGTAGCTTCAGAACTTGGTTTTTGTGGAAGACTTCTTAAATTTTTTCCTACTTAGCATTGAAAAACACATGTACTTTAATAAATAATATATACTTTACACATGATATAAATATCATTCATTAAGCTTTGTCATTCTTATCTTTCCTATGTCTAGATTAATTAAAAACTGCAGTAAATCATGCAACCCTGTGTATTATGTCAAATAGAAATGAATTCTGGACGTTATCACTTGTTTATTTGTCATTAACCTCTAATCCTATTTCTCTTATCAGTTCAAACATCTACCCTACTTTTCAAGTATCTTGAATCAGCCCTATCCTGTTCAATGGATGCTGTCCACCATGTTGGACAGTTATGGGAGAGCAGGGACTCTTCTGGCTTTTTTTGCTGCAGTATTTCTGGTGTTTTTAAACACCAGGGGTCTTAAAATGGAAGGTGACCCAATGAACTTCCATCTTCTTTGTAACAAAATATTTCTATATCCTAATTCTCTTTCTGCCTAAAGTAATTTCTATTCTCCTTGGCATGCAAACTTTCCTTCCTTTGCAAACTCACAGCTCTTATACATTTTCAATTTCCTTTTTCCTCATTACTCCTTTCTATGTTTACAAATATACTTAGGTCTTTCTGAAGATTTAGCAAAATAATGATGTGTATGTCTTATTCTTCTTTTCATATGGCAGATTCTCAATCAAATACTAAAACTATTCCTGATGCATAGCCACACTTGCCATTGCATTTGGCTCCTCTTATACTCCTGAATGTTAGACACCACTAAGCAGCTCTCCCTCACTGGAAGTCCCTAGTTTTTGACATCTGTGACCTCACACTTCCAAGTCTTTCTACCCCTTTGGTACCTCTTTGTCTGTCTATGTTTGCAGTCCTTTGTGGATCATTATAAGTACTCTCAAGCCCTCTGTCTTTCTTAACACTATGCCATTTTCTTTTAAAAATTTCATCCCCTGATGAGTTTAAATACCATCATTATGTAGATTACTTTCAAACACATGTCCTTAAGTATGAGCCTTATTCTTATATTTTTAATTTTATAAAACATTATTTATACTTCCTGAGTATTCCATGGACACTTCAATGCAATATTTGTAAAAACCCCCTTTCAAGGAAAATAAGCAAAAAAAAAAGCAACTTCCCTTGTATGTATTTCTATTTATTTCAGTAGCATCATTTAAACTACTATTCTTATTGTTGATCTCAACAGTTTTTATTTGTATACCACATATTTTTTGGATGAATTCATGTGATCTTTGTAATCAATACAGTGTGACAAACAGATTTTTGTGTGTGTGTGTGTACCAGGGATTGAATCCAGGGGCACTTAACCACTGAGCCACACCCACAGCCCTTTTTATTTCTTATTTTGAGACAGGGTTTTGCTAAGTTGCATAGGGCCTTGTTAAATTGCAAAAGCAATTTATAATTATATTTAATTATAATTTCTTTGGTTTGGCTTTGAAATTGTGATTCTCCTGCCTCAATCTCCCAAGCCACTGGGTTTATGGGAGTGCACCACTGTACCTGGCTAACTATTCTTTATATTATTATTAATTTCTGTGTTTTTAAGTAGTCCCATTTTCTTAAATGGAGTGGTTTCATGAGAAACTAGTTAACTTATCCAAGGTTAGATGACTTGTTAACAGAATAAGGCCTAGAAATCTGTCCTCTAATTAAATTTATCATTCCTAGTAAATTTCCTCATGCTGCAGAAGAAATACTACATTTAGAATTAGGAAACCTTGTGGTTTAATAATGTCTATTTTATAGTTTTAGCATGGACCTTAATCTAATGCCTTAATTTTAAATTAAAATACAAAATGAGAATAATAACCTTGCAGTAGAGTTACAGGTATTAAATATAATATATTTAAGCCATATGGCACATTATTTAATCATCCAGGAAATACCTACTATGTGTCAAACAAACCTGTCAATGTACAAGGGTACTTTTAGGAACTAAGACCCACCAGTCAAAAACACAGACAAAATCTCTGATTACTTGAGCCCATATTGTAATGTACAATTAATGAAATTTTTATTAACATCATTGTTGCATTTCTTCCATGACTATTATTTTTCTTCACAATTAATCTGTCACCATATCTACCTCTTCTTTCTTGCCCTCTGGCACCTATGATTTTTGATCTGTAGTATTATAATTACTTCGGTTTGGCTTGGTTCCTACTACCTGTAATCACTCTCAATGTGTCAGGGTACTTAATAGACACTGCACTTTGCCTTTATGAGCACTCCAGGGACTGTTTTCTAGATTTTTAGAAAATCTAGTACTATGTCTTAAATAAATGTCTTCATAGCCTTGTTTTATACATACTATACCCCCAATAAGCTTTATTAGTGATAAATGAGAACTGGAAATTGTTTTTCTATAACTCAGTTCTAGAGGCTATCTGTATCTCATGGTTTAATTGTCTCATGTTTTCAAGTTTTGGAAGAGATAATCCTTGGTCTTAATAGATAGGTCCCATTTTACTCAATGTCTGAACAACTGGTTAATCATTTATTAAAGTAAAAACAAGCCTAAGTTTAGGTTCAGATTCTCTCTCTCTCTCTCTCTCTCTCTCTCTCTCTCTCTGTGTGTATGTGGTATAGTACCTGCTCAAATTTCCCCCTTTCTGTTGTTTATATTTGTAAAGAAAATACAAGAATAGATAAGAAGAGTCAATTTATTTTTTCTTTACTTATTTCCTAATGGACACAGCTTCTCTCTTGAAATTTTCTGTTTCAAAAATTAAGTATTATATTCTGAATACAGTTAAATAAAGGACAGTAACAAGATAAATTCATAAAAGTTAAAAAGAAAAAAAAAAACACCCTCAAAACCAAAATGGATATAGCATTGGACCAGAAGCTAAAGGACAGGATGAGAGTTCCAGCTCTCCCTGGGCCCTCTCCCCCAAGGTCTTTACCCTCATTTCTGCTAAATTCCCTTTTGTGGTCTCACCACAGAGTGGACCTGTTCCCCCTAGGTGGCCACTGAGGTTTACTCATCTAGGTAAATTTTATTTTAGTTCATCCCAATGATGCTTCTATTAGCGAGGTTCCTGTTACCATGAATCTTAAAACCTATACTTGTTTGCTTATTTAGAGAGAGCTCAACTGCAATCAGGTAATATTGTCAGTGTAGTCTGAGTGGTTGTAAGTCATATCTTATTCAAAATTATTGTACAGAATCTAGTACAATGAGTAGAAAATAAAATTCCACCATTCAGTAGCATTAAAAATGTAGGGTGCTATTGAAACAAATAATAGATATGCTTCTTTTAATTAAGCCATGCACACTTTTTGTGTAGTAAATGCACCATATAATTACTATGGTTTTATATTCACAGGAAAGAAAATATGCTGTATGTAGTAGTTATACTTTAGTAAATATTGTATAAGATGATTAAAAGAATTAATTTCATTGCAGCATGGGTAGCTGCATAAAAGCTAGAAACATCATTGTAAAATATATTCTGAGACAGTGGAAAAGTGTTATGATATTTTCCCCCTGTGTTATTTAAATCTCTCTGGTTAGCAGTAGAATTGTAGAAAGAGGAAATAAATTGATTTGTGATCTGAGGTCAAGACTTTTGGTAAAACTGCTGCTACAAAGGAAAGATAATGGTAAGAGTTTTCTGTGCATATTTTGGCTTTAAAACAAGAGTGCATTTCATCATTGTGCATAAATGATAAGAGTAGCACCTCTTATTCCCACAGGTACTTGTTTTATGTACTATGGTATTTAGATATACAAATAAAACCAATTCTTTTCCAATAAATATGATTATGAAAGTTCTCAGACAAGCACGAAACTGCGGTATGTGAAAGCAGCAAGTGCAAAATTAATGGAGTGGAATACATGGATGCTTTTCTGTGTATCTTGACTGATATTCTTATGCAGGAAATTTGCTTCAAAGAATTTTTCATAACTATAGCCAAGAGCGCATACACTTACTATGCAGCAGTGTGGTGTGATCTAAGAAATGAATTTGCATTGTAGACTGAAGTTTTTGAAAAGATTCCCTCTGGTATGCAGCATCCTTATAACAACTACTTCTTGAAATAGCTGTTTGTGTGAGTAACATTGTAGTTTTATAAGACATGTTTTTTAGAGGGAGTAAAAAGAAGTTCAGTCAAAGTTTACATTTATCTGTACAATTCTGGAAAACAAACGTTAATTTTGGTTCACTCAGTGGTTTTTAGGTGCTATGAAAACACTGTTCTAGAGATGAGAGTGCATCCTGACCCTCTGTTAGTCCCCTTTGCACCATCAGTAGCTCCTCAAATTTAATTCATCAGTATAATATGAATAGAAAAACAAATGGCCCTTAAAATGTCTGTCATGTTACAGACTGGTAGCATCCATAACTGTTGCCATGTGGCAATCCAATGATTAAAATGATTACAGAACAGGTGGCATTCAGCATTACCAGAGAGACCACACATCAGTCATTCCAGAACAGGAGTCAATTAAACTTGTCTATTAAAATGCAGAATTGTCTAAGGCCAATTTTCTCTGGTGCTTTCAGAAAGATAAATAAATAAATAAATAATGCTGAGGTATGAAATGTCCATTTTAATTCTGTGCACATAATTAAAATAACAAGTAACATCAATCCAGCCATCAAGATGTGTAAGTCAACATAATGTAGAGAAACGACAGCAATCAGAGTGAATTTAATCAGAGATTAAGATCCTTTCATTCCGTTTTCTGAACTGTGAATGATATGTTTCATTGAGTTCTCTCATTCAATGGGATTTCTGATGAGTTTGCTGGCCTTTTAAAATAACCTCTACCTAATATTTCTTAATATTTTTTATCCTGGATAATTTTGCATCTCTTTATTAGCAACTTCATAATAATAATGGGGGCTCTGTCTCTGCTGTGGCCCATTTTCTGAATACAAATTTCCAGCTGTTCCCTGGGAATAGTATTTCACTGAGAGTGTCACATCTCAAAATTCACATTTTCAAAATCCAATCCAGTGTTCGCCTCTGACCTTCTCTCATTTTCCTTTGGTATTCTTGGTGACAGCATTTATCTTTCATTGTTCAGGCTCAGAACATTGGGGTTAGTCTTTATTGATTGGTTAAAACTTTTCTCTGGATAAAGTTTTAAATTTTTACAAATTTTTTTTTAAGAGCACCACCTTTATTCTGGTTATCCATATCCATTGTTTACATTTTGCCTCATTATATTTTGTCTTTCTCTTTTGGTTTCTTGTATACTGTATAATTTTTGAAACATTTGATATTAAGCTGGAGCACTCTGTCCCTCTGGGACAAAATATTTCAATACGATTTTCTAAAACTAGAGACATTATCTTACATTACTACATATAATTGTGTTGTGTACATGTGATATAATACTTTGCTGATACAATTTTCAAAATGAAAATTTATACTGATAGAATGCTCTGCTCTGCACCACTATCTGTCTTGTATTTGCAGATTTAATCAGGGATCATGTATTTTGTTTAGTTTTCATCTCTCTTTAGTCTCCTTCAATCTGTTGTCATTCCTAGAATTGGAAATGCTGTGAAAGGAAATACTGCTATTTGAGTGGTCTTTAGGGTGAGCAGTCACTTCTGTGGGAAGGCAGGTTTGTTTAGACCCAAAATTGGAAGATGCATTAGAGACACAGTTGAGGGTTTAGGAATTTTGCTAATGATTGGTATCAATTCCAGCTGATGCTCTGGAAAGGTTTTAGAAACTGGGAATAGATGGTAGCTTGAGAGCTTGAGATAGTCCTGTGCAAACAGGGTGGAGATAAGATCTGAAGAGAGCAATTTGAGTTTCTTGAGAAGATTGACATGAACAGGAGAAAGGGTATAAAGAGATAAGAATGGTGAATATTTGAGAAGAAGAAATGGTACCTTGCCAGGAGCCTATAGACTCTAGAACTTCCGCAAATCTCTAACAAGGAAGACAGAGTTGAAGAAGATATACTCCAATTACATACATTACTATTGCTCTCTCAAGACGATGCAGAAATGTTAAATTATCCACTATTGGTCCTAGCAATTCTAGTGACAAAGTGAATTAACTTCTTAAATTTTTATTATTAACCTATTTTTTCCCCAAAGAATAGTACTGAGTACTTAAAAAACAAGAAACATTCCTATATACCAAATACATCATTCCTGATAATAATAGATAGTAAAGAATCCACATCACTTTGACAACTAAAACTAAAGCATTTTCTCAAAATGTATTAGTTGATAAGCTTATTATTGTTTCTACTTAAATGCAGAAACCTTTACTAAGAACCAAAAAGACTACTCCAGGTAAACAAAAGAATTTAACATATTTCAAAGGAAAGGCTTGTGACTTTTTCAGAAGAAAATTAATATGACTTATTATCAAGGCATAGTTTATAGAAAAGTATACTAAGATTACGACAATGAGTATCTTCATTCAATGACAGAAGATTGGTGAAGAAAAATTAAGAGCTAAATTAGGACATATATTAACTATAGAGCATTAAATTTATATGATCAATCTTTTTATCTTTATTTTGGGAAATTATAACTTCTACTTACCTATATGTAAGGCTTGAGGTTGCAAGATTTTGCCTTATGTGTTACTAGTAGAGTGTACATAATTAGCGGGCACAATGGTTTGAATATAGTTGGAGTTCCCTCAAGGGTTCATGTGTTGGAAGATTGTTCCCTAGTATGGAAGTACTGAGAGGTGGTGGGACCTTTAAGAGCTGGGACCTAGGGATTGTCCATAGGCCAATTGAAAACATGATACTTTAAGGAACTGTGGGACCCCTGGCTTCTCTGGCTTCAGGTGTGGGATGTGATCTCTTCCTCCACACACACTCCTGTTGTGATGCTGTCCACCATGAGGTCCTTACCAAACCCAGGCCAATGCCAGCACCATGCCTTTGAATCTCTAGAACTTTGAATGAAATAAATTTTTCTTGACCAAATTATCCAGATTTGGGTATTTTGTTTTAGTAACAATAAAAACTAAAATGAAAAACCAAAGCACAAAAATTACAACATAAACAAAACAAAACAACCAGACTAATATAGAGAAGAATCGAGACCAGAGAGCAGGAAAGTTACTTTTATGTTACATACACATTTTTCCTTTATAATTTTATTACCATATTCATATATCATCTATTCGATAAGGAAACATAAATAACTATAAGTTTGTTTAGCAATGCATAAACAGCTCATATTGGTATTCAAAACTCTCTTATGCTACATATTTATATGCCTCACTTAATTCTTACAGTAAATCTATAAAAGTTGTTATATCTATTTTATAGGTGGTTTAGATAGCTTTAGCAACTGGCTCCAGATGATGCAGCTAGGTATGCAGAAACAAGCTCTGAATTCCCTTTTAGAAGGAACTGTCAGGAGCTCACTGAGCTGGGAGAGAGTGCTGAATGTCAGGCATCAGAGTAGCTCATCAAAACAACTGGTCCCAGAAATAAAGCCTTTAATCACTTGAATTATTGCCTTGGTATAAGCAAATGACTGAGAGAGAAGGCACTGACTCCTTTCATTCCATTTCCTTCTTTCAATGATGTCCCATTTGAGGATCAAATGGATTAGTACAGACATGCAGGATCATCTCGATGTTTGGGGCTTCATCAGTTTTATGCACCCTTGGGTAAGGGGCTGAGTGAAGTGGAGGTGGTAAGGAGTATAAAACTCCTAGGTACTGACAGCAGGGAAAAGTGGTTTCAATACTTTTCCCCAAGGCCCCAAATAAAAAAAATGAAAACTCTAGAGCTAGGAATGTATGAAGAGCACAGCCAGCCAGAGGGGACTAAGTACTTGACTGCAATGCCCTCCAGGACTTCAGTGCATTGGCTGTGCACCAAATCTTGTATAGGGAGGGCAACTTTCCTCCAGGAGGCCTGTCAGGTGATACCTTTGCAATTGCCTATGGTCATATCTGAAAAATCAATATATCATTGATTTTTAACTGGGAGCCAGAATCCTCATGTACATCACATCCTGTTGCACAGAACACAGAAATCTCCAGCTGATTCAATAGCTTCCCTAAAGCATTATGACATCTTGCTTACCCTTTCTCTTGTGAAAACAGAGCTTTATTATGTCTTACCCTAGACAGACCCTTCTTTCTAACGGTTCTGTGGGATTTTGTCCCATTGTCTTCTAGGACCTATGACCTATTAATTATCTCCTTCTCTTATTAACTATCTTCTTTCAAAGGAACAGTAATAATCAATATTTAAATACCAGTATCTTTCATCTTAAAACAAAGACAAAATAAAAACCAAGCAGTTATCTATGCATTGTTTTCCCCAACTCAATTTACTAGGTGACTAATGAAATGAATTGTTAATCTCCTGCTAGTGACATCAGAATCCATGGATTTTTTTCCCTAATATTCCAGATACCATGGATTTTTTCCCTAATATTCCAGTTCAAAATGGCAGGATGCTAACACAAAACAAAAAGGAGAAAATGGGAAGAATAGATAGATGTTCAGTGGATTAGACAAAGTGGGATGAAGGGAAGGGAGGGGAGACAGGAATAGAAAGACAGTGGAATGAATCTGATTTACTTTCCTGTGCACATATATAAATACACCACAGTGAATCTCCACATCATGTACAACCACAAGACTGGGATCCTAATTAGAATAAAATGTACATCATGTTTGTATAAATATGTCAAAACATACTCTACTTCATAGATAACTAAAAAGAACAAACTTTTTAAAAAGGCAAAAAAAATATACTGTCAGGGAAACTATAAAGAATAGAAATTCTGTGAAAAAAAGAATTAAATTAAATTCAAAGAGATTTTTAGGATCTTTTGTATATTTTGGTTATAAAGAATATGAACATAGTAAAATATATGATTAACGTTCATTTTACAAGTATACTGGGATTTCAGTTCCAGATTTATCACCCTTTGAATTCTATTATTAGATAGTACCTGGACTTCATTGGTTTAGAAATCTCTCTGATTAGAAAAATCTTTAAATGTAACCTTTGAAAAGTATATATCTGTGTGAATGTCAATGAATACCCTTCAGTGTGCTATGAATGCGTGTGTGGTGTATAGCTGCTAAGGAAATGGTAATTTAAGGTATTTTTAAAAGTATTTGAAAAATGATGCTGGGAAATTCTGAATCTTTAGTGTTTTCCTATTACTCTCCACTGACTCCTATCCTCCTAACCCACAAACAAAGCTTCTTTTTAGTTCATTTGTTCAGGGTAATAGCCCATTTTAAATGAAACTGTGGAAAGGTTTAATTGCACCGAAGAGTTCCTTTTGCTGTGTTAGCTCATTAATGTGGACACCTTCCAATGATAGTTATCTGTGTTTTGGGGGAGACTTGATCTTGGAAGGCCAGAGTGGGTGATGTCTATTTGAGGTTCTACCACTAGTGATGGTAGAGGATGATAGGGAGAGAAGCCTTTATTCCGAGGCATGGGTGGGTAACATTATGCAGACATACACTGATGATAAGTATTTATTTTGGTGGCAATTTAGACAGTGTTGGCTTGAAAGATTCCAATTTGAACTTTCATGCATTTCAAAGGTGAATTTTTACCTCTGAGAGTAAAAACTGGAATTGCGCTTTTGGTTACAGCATTGACCTATGAGGAGTTGGTGATTTTATAGGAAACACGAGAATCAAGGAGTTCTCTGTAAGCTCAGCATGAGAGTGAGAAAGGATGACACTGTTATTTTAACTTATTTCATTTAATTAACTCATATACTTTTGTTTATTTTTGAAATAGGATACCCAAAGGCATCTGATATTAAGTGGCTAATTTTAGACTGATGGTAATTCAAATTGTAGTACAAGTACTATTGGTTACCAGATTGTTTGGTTGTTTAAAAAATTATGCCATTCTACAAGAGCAAGAAACTAGGGAGAAGAAGTGTCTTATTGATTCTTTCTGGAATTGTCAATTATTGCATGGCCTTCACCCTTCACTGACTGCTTATGCTTGAAAGTCTTTTAATCTGGGACAATTTCCTTACTTTCAGAATTTATTTGTAGAAGTGAAAACCATGAGGGATTTTCTAACTTTTATATTAAAATATAAATATCTGATAGCATTTCTTTTTCTGAAAGAATCAGAACACTGGGATTTCTTTTTAAAGGAAGTAAGGTAATTTGTGTAGGTCAGGGTTGGCACAGGAAGGAGAGCTGAGGGGATAAGGTAAATTTGGCTTACTACAAAGTTTTACTTAAATCAACAGCAGATAAACACCAGTGAATTCTTTCATATGTACACCCATATATCATTTATTTATTTAGTCACTTAATAATTTACCTTATTTAACACTTATTTAAAGATGTCCTAAATGTTAGTATGGAAATGCAGGTACTTAATACATTATTTCCAGTGCATGAGGATGTATGCCAATTTAAGTAAGCCTCATTTTAAATTATTGTCTTTTAGTAATAGAGCTCCTTTTCAAGATTTCAATTCTCATGTTATGTAAATAGTGCTACCATTTATCTCTTCATTTGATGATGAATATCACATGTAATTGAAGAAGGTCCCAAATTCAAGATTATCCAGACTTTATTGCAATGAAGTTGACAATTTGTATGTATAGAAACTATTAACTATATAATTTTACATAGATAAAACCTAAACATAGCTCTTGGGGTGATCCATATTTGCTGTTAAGCTATATTAGGCTGGATACATTAAAATGCATATTTCTGAAACCACATGCCAGCAGGTTAGAGCCATATTTAGTAAATTTAGCCTCACAAGAATTTATTTAAAGGATGTTACATGGCTTTAACTGAAATAAGGGCCTGACATCAAACCATAAGAATGGTTCCCTGGGAGTATTAAGTAGATAGTTGACCAACCCAAATTATTTTTGCAAGAAAAAATCTTTTACAGTGAAATATTACTATTCTATTGTTAAAATTGTAGAAATGGAAACAGGTTCATTCAAATGCAAGTAGGAGTCACCTAAATTCAAGGACTTATTCTTCAACTCTATTCTTGAAAGTTGGTATAAAATGTTCCTTCAATAGATTGTTCCCCAGCTTCACCTCATAAAACCAACCCAGGCTCAGATTTATATGCTTCTATTTGTACCCTGAAGTTAAGATTTAATCTATGAATATTCTCTGCTTAGCTCCTGAATAACAGAATATATTTAGCAATTTATCCCTAGGGAATGTAAATAAAAATTAAGATGATTAATTACAAAACAACCTAAAATTGCACCCTCATATTTTTCCTAAAAATTAAAGCATCTGAGAGGAGCAGCCATATTGATAGATTTCTCTAGTATCCTTGTCTCAAAATCATGATTTCATGATTTTAAAGACTGACATTACTTTTGATTGATTCTACAGTGGTTTCACTTGTAAGGTAGTTAACTGGTTTAAACTGATGTCCCTCTTCTCTCTAGCATACTAAGAAACTGCCTTATATGATAATCATAACTTTGAGGGTGGAATGTCCATCCCTAGAATGAGAATGTAGACACTCATTCCTGATTACATTTTCAGCTGCTCACCTGGTTGAATCTACTCATATTTTTGTCACTTTACCAATTTCTTTACAGCTTATCTTAAAATAATTTCTTCTTCATAACATGTAGGTAAAAATTTACATCTTCCCATAGACACATTAATTGAATCACAGAATAATTATATTTAGCATATCAAAATATAGCTATTAAATTATCAAAACTAGGTCTGTGTAAATAATTTGGTTACTCTTATTTCTTAACTATAGATAGTTGACTGAGTATTAGGTATTTTAATTCTAAAAAAAGCAATCTCAGATTTTGACTATTCTTGGTTTTTTCCTGAAATAATGATTGTCTACAGACAAAAAATAAATGCTTTGCCCCCCAATTTAAACATAGGGAAAACACAGCAGTGCAGAGAGTATGATTATCACTGAGAAAATTATAAGTATTTACATAAGGATCAAGCTGAACCCAATATATCTGTACTAATTTTTAAAGTAATACATTCTTAAATGAATGCATTATATAAATATTATATAGTAAAACACAAACAAACTTAAATTCATAACATCTCTAAATTTTATGTATTTTATTTTAGTAACGGGTAAGGACATATGTGGGGAAAAGATAAAGTACTACTTCGAAGTTGTTAGTACATCTTTATTATTGCTAAAGATAAACTTTGGATTTGTAATACATTATCATTAAAAAACCTCTATTTCCTCCAAAGTGTTGTTTTCCATAGAGTAGAAGGTAATTTGGGTTAATTCTGCTCTGAAAGGAATTTTTTAAGGGAGACTCTTAGTCAGGACTGTGTAAGCAGATTTTCCTGGACAGACCTTCATTTTCCAGGGGGCTGATATGAGCAAGTTAAGTAATCCAAATAAGAGTCTATGTTATTTATTATATTGTTTAGTCATATAGGTTAGATGAAGATATTTTATCAGGTATTTTTGCCATGGGATTTTTTTTAAAAAATATGATCAATAATGTATTATCTCTGAGAAGTATTGTTTGCTTTGGGGAAAGGGATACTCAAGGAGTATTACAAGCATGGCTTATTCAGGAAGACAGAGCAGCCTCATCTTACTTCACCTTGACAAGTTTAGGGACTACTCATAGGACCTTGACCTGGATAGATAAAGATCTACAACAACAGGGACAGTGTCCCCTGAATGGGTCATCTAATGAACTAAATAATCAAGAATTTGAGAAATTTACTCTTGACTATTATTTTTAGCTTATGCTAGCTATCTTTGAAAAAAAATAAATGCTGTTTTATGTTGCTTAAGACTTGTGACAAAAGGAAAGCAAATGAATCTTAACTTGGGAGAGGAGCTAGACAAATACTATGCTAGGTCCTAGAAGAAAATGGATGTAACTTAGGAAGACTACTTTCAGAGAAATAAGAGGCCTTGGAATATATTTGCAGGCCAGGCTCAGGAATGAGATGGTCTTCAAGATATCCTGTTGGGGATGCCCTGAATAAGTTCATGGTCAATGGCCTGGGGAAAAGTGACATCTGACATTTTATCTTCAGACTTTGTTTTCTGCTTTGTATCATATTTATGTTATATATTACTTAATGAAATTTGGTCAAACTTTATGACCTGTGTCAACTGAGCTTTGAGGGAGTACAAAAGGAAATTGTGCTTGCATTTGTGGCCCATTAGGTTTGAAGATAGCTGTAATTGCCCAGAGAAGTGGTTACTAAGTACCAAGAAGCTGGAAGCAGAGGTCTAGAGCAAGAAATATAAAGGGACAATGAGAATAGATTTGTGGAATATGTAAGCTTTCCCTGAGGATTCTCAGAAATACCAAGAGAAATAAAAATAAAAGGCTACTGTTACAGTTTGTATGTGAGATATCCCCCAAAAGCTCAGGTTGAGACAATGCAAAAAGGCTCAGAGGGGAAATGATTAGGTTGTGAGGGTTTTAAACTAATCAGTGAATTAATCCCTGATAGATTAACTGATTGTAACTGAAAGCAGGTGGCATGTTCATGAAAGAGGTGGGGCACTGGGACAGTGGCTTTGGGGTATATATTTGTATCTGGCAAGGGTCATCTCTCTTTCTACTCTGATCACCATGTGAGCTGCTTCCCTCTGCCATGCTCTTCCACCATGATGTTCAGCTTCACCTTGAGCTCAGAAGAATGGAGCTAGCCTTCTATAGACTAAGACCTCTGAAACCTTGAGCCCCCAGATAAACCTTTCCTCCTCTATAGTCCTTCTGGTTGGGTCCTTTAGTTGCACCAGTGAAAAAGCTTCTAAAACAGCTATCAATAGGAACATAGCAGGGGGGTGTTGTCTACAGCATAGATTATTAAAATGAATGCAGGAGAATGTATTGCCCTTAGTATTCCTATTAGAACTACATATACTTAGTTGTTCTTAATTTAGGATTCCTAGGGACTTTGTGGACAATCTGTATTAGAGTTAATATTCTGTGCATGCATATACACTTTCTTGGGGATAAGATGTAGAACTTTTTCCTTTTATCAGAGTCTAATAATATTCATTAAGTTAAAATAAGATATATATTTGATTGTGGCACCTCAGCTTTATGTTTCTTTTAAACGTAACATTACATTTTAAGCATTTCCTTCAGATAACAGTTATTTTTAGGGATTGATTTTAATGCCTGCCTTATATTCTAAAATACAGAGACATCATAGTTAACTTAGGTATTTCATTGTTATTAACTGACATGTTTCCTAAATTTTCACTAATGAAAATAATGCACTATAGCAAATAGAGTTCTAAAAGTGGCCCCCATCTCTGTGCCCAAATTATTGGCACCTGTGATAAGATTACTCCCATGATTTTGTTATTTTATGTTACAGTTGACCTTAAGATACTGAGATTATTCGGGAGGGCCCATTCTAATCCCAAGAGGGCCTATTCTATTCCCCTTTAAGAGCAGAAAGTTTTCTTTGGCTAGTGGTAGATGGAGAAATCACAGAGATTCAAAGCACAAGAAAAATTCTATGCACTCTTGCCATGTTTCAAGATGGAGGGTGCCATGTGCCAAGCATTCAGGTGGTCTCCAGAGACTGATTGGTTCCAGGGTTAGTCAACAAGGAAAAAAAACCGAGTTTTATAGTTGCAAAAATTCTGCCAACAATGCGATTGAGCTTTGAAATGAATTATTTGCCAGAACTCCCAGAAAGGAGTGCAGCACTGAGAACACCTTGATTTCAGCATTGGGTACAGAATCTAGCTATGTCATGCCAGCACTGTGACTTATAGACCGATGAGCTATTAAATAGGTCTTACAAACATGGAAAGTTTGTGGCAGTCTTTAATGCAGCAAAAATTATGCCAAATGAGCTACTGTAAATGTCGTGGCATATAATCATGTCTGAGGTTATAATTAATTTAGTGAATTAAAAATGCAATT
Organism: Marmota marmota marmota; assembly: GCF_001458135.2. Taxonomy (NCBI): domain Eukaryota; kingdom Metazoa; phylum Chordata; class Mammalia; order Rodentia; family Sciuridae; genus Marmota; species Marmota marmota. The sequence goes on along the minus strand of NW_025999842.1, from coordinate 24,006,798 downwards.
ACTAGTTTTTAGTACATAAATACGCAAAAGAATTTTATGCTATTATCCATCCCCACTACCAAAAAAAAAAAATTCTTACAATAAAAACTGTTAGTAGTGTATAACACGGCAAATGCTATTTTAGCCATCCTCATATTAGGAAATAGAAGTCACATAAAACTTTGCTAATGAAAATTGAATTTTATTGCCTCAATTTGCTTCTATTTTATTATAATTAAAATGAAAAATATTAATGTTTACTAAACATTTAAGATACTTGTATGAATTATCTTTTAATATTCCTTGCCATTTATTCTACTGGAAGGTTGGTGATTGAGTTTGATTTGTGGGAGCTCTTCACATAATAAAAATAGGTAATGTTGCCTATCATGTTTGGGACAAGTGGTATTTAAAAGATAGTTCCTTGAAGACACAGAAGATTAAAAATATAAGTACTCAAATCTGTTGAATTTTCTCTTGTGCTTTCTTTCAAAAAGCTGAGAAAGACTATTTCTACTCCTAAATTAGATACACAACTGTTGTATCTTAATATTTATGATGCATAAATTTAATGAAAACTAACTTATAATTTGGAGCAGGACACAAAGTAACTCCTTTGCCTAGATAATAACCTCAAGTCACCATCATCATATGGTAAAGAATTGTTCTTTTTTGGTTAGATATATTTTTTCTCTTTATTCTCACTTATTTTGAGGAATATATAGAAAAAACTATGATTTCTGGGTAGGAAGGAGCAGTTCTAGTTGTCCAAGAATTCTAGGACAATGACAATATTTTTATTTAATGTATTCTTTATCTAGAATGCCAAGTGCTTTCTTATATTTTTGCCATTTTCTTTTCAACATCATTTTTAATTTCCTCCAAATAAAATTTAGACTCAGATTGTCAAATTCCAAAAGGTATTTTAGATTAAAGATGAATAATTCTGTGAATTATTAGAGAAAGAACTGAAATACCAAAACAATCTGCACATATACGAGCAAGTATACTCTTCCCTTTTACTTCAGAATTACACATCTTTATGTAAAAATAAGAGTATAAGTTCATGGCTGCCTTTATGAGTAACACACATTTTTCTGAAGATGATTTGTGGTCATTTTGTAATTTATAATAACATTTTGACTGGGGTATTTTTCTATTATAATAGGACCATGTTATTGATTTAATGGAAGAAAAGTATTACTTTCTCATTTGCATTACATAGGCAGAAAAGTCATTAATGCTAAGAGAGTTTTCACATGATTTCCTTGGGATATATATATATATATATATATATATTCTTAAAGATAAATATTTTTTGAAAATAGTTGAGGTACTGCATTCTTCTACAATCTATATTTCCTAATTCTTCTTTTGTCTTACTGATTGACATAGATTTTTCAGAGCAATTTAAATTGATAAAAGCAAGTATCCTGTCCCTATTTCTAATTTTAATAAGAATGATTTTGTTGTTTTGCCTCCGAGTAGGTTGGTAGTTTAAGTTGAATGCTTTATTATGTTATAAATGTTCTCTTCTTATAAAGCATGAATTAAGATGAGTAGAATAATTGCTTGGAACATCAGGCTTATTCAAATGGCCTCTGTGTTTCTCATCACTTTCATTTTTTTTCTTTCTGTGACATATAATAAAAATATTGCTACTTCAGAGTTTTAGAGAACTTATTTTTTGAAAGAAATATTTGCTTAATGATTTGATTTTTGTGTTTGTTGACTTCTTTGCAAGTCAATTTATCTATGCTTTCTGAGAAAACAATAAATTTCATAAAAATTCAAATTTTAGGATTTCAAATAAATATAATTCTGCACATAGATAATATTTTATCTTGAGTATTTAGTCTAAGAACTTATAGCTCTCTTTTTTCAATTTAATATTCATATTTGCTTAATTTTAAAACTAAACAGTGCATGTAATATGCTGATTACATATATACGTAATTTTTATTATCTTCTAGATATATCATGCTTTGATTATACCTTTCACCAAATAGGTATTTGAGTGTTTGAAATTCCTGACTCATTGAGTCTGATGTATAAACCTTTTAGTAGTATTTCAAATTATAGGATATTTGGATCATAGAATTAATAGTATAAAATTTTATGGCCTAATATATGATAATTTTCAAAAATGCTTCATAACTTCTTAAAACAGATTTATACGATCAATTTCCAGTTCACTATGTTTAATAATTTTATTATAATAATAAAAATTCTATATCCTAATTTGCTTATACCTACTTAATTTAAATGTTGCTAACATGTTAGTGTCAACCACTATGTTTAATTTCTGACCTTCTATATTAGTGTTGTATACTTACATGTTATGCTATATTGCTCATAAAACCTTCTAAATGTTTCATTTTCAATTTGCAATATATTTCTTATACAAATAAAATAACCCCCAGTTGCACTCAATTTTGTATTACATATTATATGAAATTAATTCTGTCATTCATACTTACTTTTAAAATGTGTTTAAGAATTAACAGTAACAAGAAGTTGGGTGATCATAGAATATTAGAGAATAAAAGGAATAGCTACAATAGGATAAGGATGTGAAGGAAGGAATCAGGAATCATGATTTAAATGCACAACATTATTTAAAAGTGACATTATTTGAAAATATATGTTGTAAACTCTGGGGAAATCAGTAAATAATTTAAAAATAATTTAAACTAACATACTAGGAGATGAAATACTATGATATCATATATAATGTTTAAATTAAATTGGAGAAGGCAGAAAAACAAGGAGAAAAAGGAAAAATATGAAGAGTAGAAAGCTGTTATAACATGATAGATATTAGTTTAACTATATTAATAATTATTAAGTGTGAATGGTCTAAATACACCAATTAAAAGATAAGGATTGTTACAGTGGATAACAATCTTGAGTCAGGACTATGTGCTGTCTGTAAGAAATTCACTTAGAACGACATTGTACTTGGGTTAAAAGAGAAGGAGAAAGGTATTCTATGCTACCACTATCAAAAGACAGCTGAATTGGCTCTGATGATCTTAGAAATGATCTCAGAATGAGGAAGTGTTTTAGTCATTCCCTATTTATCCATTTGTGATGGAGGAATGCACCCTAGAGTTGTATGGATGGCTGAGCACAGCTTCTGATGCTGGACAGATGAAATCACAGCAGTTTAATGGTCACCTGTACTTATAGCCTGGGAGAAGAAGACATGCACACCACACAAGACTACATGGGGATTACATTCAGGAACAGAGGATATGAGAAGTGGGCTCTGTAGCATGAAGACACTGGAGTCTCCCCAGATTTCCGAAGGTGGATGGTTATTAGAGTAATTCCACCAGCTAGCAGGTAACTGAATTTTCTATACAGAGGTAATCAGAACTGTATCTGATCCCCAGGATAAAGTTGTTTGACCAGGAGGACCTTATCTGCAGAAGCAGAATGGGGAGGGGAACTTTTGGTAAAGCCTCTTTGAGGATCATCTGATTTTAGAGATGTTAAGACAGCACAAAACTTTGAGTCTTATTTTCAAGCCTTACCCAAAAAAATGATTATCAAGAAAAAAGAAGCATTATATAATGACAAAGCAACCAATTTCTCCAAGAACACAGAATAATACTAAATGTGTATGACTTAAATACAAAGCCTCAAATACTTGAAGCAAAATTTGATAGAACTGAAAGGAAAAATAGATAAATCCGCTCTTACAGTTGCACTTCAACACCCTTCTGTCAGCAACTGGTAAATCAAGTAGACAGGAAATGGGTAAGGCTATATGTGACCTGAACAGCAGTGTCATGCACTTGATCTAATTGGCATTTATGGAATATTGCATTCATTTATATGACCTTCTAGAAAAGGCAAAACTATAAAGATGACTAATACATCAGAGGTTGCCTGGGGATTCAGTGATGATGAGAGGATATTTTAGGGCATTGAAATTATTCTGTATGACATTGTAATGATGAAAACATGACATTCTGCATTTGTCAAAACCCACAGAGTTTTGCAAAACATGCAATGAAGTTTAGTGTATGAAATGAAAAAAGTTTTCTAGGGTGATGTGGAGCCCAGAAATGGAATAAACTCTGACAGAAGCTAATTGTATTACAAATGTTTAAGCAGTCTCACTGAAGAGGGTGTGTGGAAAAGGTGTTGATCTAAGAAATGAGTACAGCGTGTAAGGGTAAAGGTAAAAGGTATTTGTACATGAGGACATTAACAAGTTGAAAACAATTGCTTCTCATGGGGATATGGATGAACAACTCTGAAACCACTATGCATATATTCTAGAATTCAACAGTTGAGTTGATGGTATATAGGGAGCCAGATTTCTCACTGTTGGAATGGGGATCACAGACAAGCAAGAGGAGAGGCTAGAATGAACCATGTGGTAAGACATTAGAATTGGAGACATCACATGATATTATGTTCAGCTTTATATAGAGACAGATGATTATGCCTAGAAATATTTATAGATATGTATATATGCATGATTTAGTATACATACATAGTACAGTCCTGACTTTGTCAGCTGAGGGCAGGGAAACAATGATATCCAGTAGCAATGAGCATACCCAAAGCTCAAATCTTGGTTTCTAATACCATTTTCCATTAAAAGGAATCAGGGCTCCTTAAAAAAGAAAAAAAAAGGCTAATTCTAGAACTGCAGTAAGAAATAAACAAGATGATCCCAAGGAATTGTGTAGTTCCTTAAAGTGTGGAGTGTTGAAAACATAATGAGTAACTATGAAGGCAGCCAAAGTGAAACCGTAGCCAAATGAAAGAGCTCCCAATGGTCAAACACAGTAAAAATGCAAGAAATTTAAAAAAAAAAAATATATATATATATATATATATATATATATATCTATATAAAATTAAATTTAAATATATAAATTAAATATATAAATTAAATATAAAGAATATATATAAAGAATTTATATATATTATATATAAAGTATATATATAAAGAATTTAAATTATATAAAGAATTTATATAAAGAATGTGTGTGCCATCACCCACAGTTTTAAAACCATTACCTAAAAACTGCACTGATATATACCACTCACGTCCTACACAGGCACTAGAAACGGGGTTCCCTCTGGTGGAATGGGCTGGCTGGGAAATAAAGGCTAAGAGAAATAAAATGGTGAAATAACCACAGATAACAGAAAGAAGTTTCAAAAGCAGGGGCAGGATGGGCAAGCTGATCAGAAGGGTCCAGCTTCTAACACACCAAGGAGCCCTTGTTTGCTTTATTTATATCGGAAGACATCAAGGGAATTCTTTGAAAAATTCTTCACCAAAAGGTTAGAAGTGGGGGCAGGTAGACTGCTCAGTTCCTAATGGGTTACCCACATTTCTGGTGCTACTGCAGGGTCCTTTCTAGTAGAGTAGAGGGGAAGGTCACATGCACTGGGCAATCTGTCTCCAAGGGAGACAGAAAGGTCCCAATGCCAGACGTATTCCCTCCCTAACTGCCATGCCGAGAAAAGGTCCTCAGGCATTTCATGGATGGCTTCCTGTAGATATAAATACATGATTGAATAAATAACTTCGATGCACATCCCATGGAGAATCCCAATAAATTTTTGTCAATGTGCACCTTCAGGAGATGGAGTGATCTCCCTATTCCTTAAGGGGGGCTGTGCCCATTGATTTTCTTCCAAAGAGCACAGCATGAAATAGGGAAACAAGTAAATTGTGGAGGAACCTGACAAACACTCCTCAGCACAGTAATTAAGGTTAACATCAACAAAGATGAGTTGCCGCAGCCCGGCTGGCTGGGCAAAATAACCAGGGGGTGACGAATAACTTGTGTACGTTGATACAGCAGGAGTGGAAGCCGTTTATTGCAGGACAGGAGCAGTATTTATACATTCCACACAGCTTATCTAATTAGCATAAACTAGATACATCAGTCAACCAATCAGGAATCTCCACACTTAATGGCTTGTTTTTGTTACTTCTCAAACCGCTCCCTCTGGCATTTTGCCAGGCACCATCCAGACTTGTTTATGAACTCTAACATTCCCCTGGCAAAATGCCAGGTGTTATTTTGACTTGTTTACAGACTCTAACAATGAGTCATAATGATGGTGCAGACACCTGATATAATGTGATGAGAATAGCATTTTACCTCTGTGGCATTCCTCCATAAATACCACCCGTCTGATAAACACCAGTCTAGTACAAATCAACAGAAAGACTCAATTAAGGGATATTCCACATACTTGGCCAGGGCTCCTTAAAACTGTCAAGGCTTTCAAAGTCCTGATGTCTAAGAAGCTACCCCAGCTAAGAGGACCCTAAGGAGACTTAAGGACTAAAGGTAATGTGCCATTTTGAATGGGATCCTGGAAAAGAAAAAAAAATTCAATAGAAACCAACAGAACATCAGGTTAAAAAACCACTGAAGGGTCTACTTTAATTACTAATAATGTACCAATATTTATTCATTAATTTTGACACATGTACGATAAGGTATGAATAGCAGAGGAAATCATGAGTAGGGTATATGGGTACTCTCTGTACTGTCTTTGCAATTTGTAAACTAAATTTATTCTCTTTTTCATCTTTTTTCGTTAGTATTCTAGTAGTCTCTTATGGGTTTTCCAACAAATATGTTGATGAAACAAATCATCCCAGAAAGAGAGAGCATGATCTGCCTAAGGAATTGCCTGGCAGTTCTGTCCTTTAGGTAACTCTAACTTCCCCTTTAGTCTATTTGCTTTACTTTTAATAAAATTTTCAACATTTATTTATCCAGTCAATATACCAAGTTATAGGAAAATACACAGGTAAAATTCACTATGCTATATTCATTATACTTCTACAGCTGAACTTGTCCAAATATAAAAATACTTTTGGCTATGATCAGTAAACAGTTGCTGACCCTAGCTCCTTCAGTGGTAGTCTTCTTGTGAGCGTGTAGGAGGGCTCTTCCATTCATGAACTAAATGTACCTCATACCCATGTTGTTAACTTTCCTATTTCAATTGCTTCATTTTCTCTTTGCTTGAAATAATCTCCTATGCTATTTATTATGGCCTTAGGAGAAATAGGCTATAATATATATGTATATTTTATAGATCATATATCTTAGTTGTGTAGTAGGTTATACTATCTAAGTTTGTGTAAGTAAACTCAGTAATGTTCACATAATGATAAACCCCACCTAACAATGCATTTCTTATGTATTCCTGTATTAAGTGATGAGTGACTGCATGTAAATTATACACATCTATACAGAGCATATGTGTATGTGTATGTATATTAGTGTATATATACATGTATGTAAGTGTATACATCTATACTATAAGCTATACATAGATATCTTTTTTTTGAGAGAGAAAGAAATTTTTTAATATTTATTTTTTAGTTTTCGATGGACACAACATCTTTATTTTATTTTTATGTGGTGCTGAGGATCGAACCCAGGCGAGTGCGCTACCGCTTGAGCCACATCCGCAGTCCATACGTAGATATCTTATATAAACAACACAAACACTTGCTTTAAATAATATTAATTCCTCATGCATGCTTAAATAAGCCACCCCAGTGTTCATACTCATATATTCTAATTTTATTATTTAATATTTTAATTTACATTTGTAATTTGATGATAATATTTTGAGATTTTATCTGATATGTGACTCTAGATCATGGGAGGTTTCTTAGCTTTTCACAGGTGAAATTTGGGGCCCAAGTACTAGTAATTACAACAAATTGTGAGGAGAATCATGTTCAATTTCTCTCACTAGCAGAAATACAAATACATTAAGGGCACCACAGAAGGGTAGTGTTGTGCTATAGAATAACAGTCTTTCTGAAGAAAGAAATATAAAAATATTTTAATTCTGGAGAGCCAAACTCCCAGGGAGAGATTTGGTACAGATTAGAGGTATACATATCAGCGTGGAGAAAACAGCAGGGGCTTGAGAGAGAGGGAATAGGCAAGGGCGTGAGACAGACACACTGTCCCGCAGAACCTCAGAAAAGTTCCCAGAACTTGGGTACGTAATTATTTAAAAAAAAAAAGAAAGAAAGAAAGAAAGAAAAAGAAAGCTCTTGAAAGGAAATAAAATGTTTATATAACAAGAAGAAAATACTGAAGTGTTTTTCCTATGATATCTCAATGATAAACATTCATAGGTTCTACTTAAAATGTAGGCATCTCTTTTCCTCTAGTAACTTAAAGTTGTTATCCAAGTACTTTGAATCCAGACACTAATGATCCAAAGATTACTATCTCCTCACCAAAGCCAAGGCCTTCCTTCAGTTCCTTCTTGCAGTTGGTAACATTTCCTGCTCTTGACCTCTATCAGCAGAGTCTTCTCTTTGCCCCCTGCTACTGTTCACTCTCTGGGTTCTCCACTTTGGCCTTCCTTCTTCCTCTAGTCCACCTAAAACCACCAATTTTTCTCTTTTAATCCTTTTAATTATCCATCTACTTTAATAATTTCAGTTCTTTTTATTTGTTTGTTTGTATTCCTAATACTTCTGTTGCATTTGAGTGTTTTATTTCCAACTGTATGTAATAGCTACTTCAAATAAATTTAAACAATGTTCATAGTTCATTCAACAAAAAGAAACCCCAAATCATAATCCCTGACTTTTCCAGTAAAAGGTTGGTCTCTGAAGTTGAAAACAAACAAAGAAAACTGAGTTTACACTGGGAGATATTTCTCTTCCCCTTTTTACAAATTTTCATGATGTATGACATTAGGACTGTATAATATATATTTGGCATATAGAACTCAATGACAGTCATTATTTTCCTTTGTTCAACCCTGGTGGGTAGGGAGAACAATGGCAACCTTAAAATGCCCATATTGCAATATCTGGATTATATGAATATGCTTCTTGCAGAGCAAAAATGACATTCTATGTGATTAATGGTCTTGATTTGGAGACATTATCCTGTATTACTGGAATGGGCAAACTGTAATCACAAGGGTCTTTATAGAAAGGAGGATACATTTTTATTGTTTCATGCCACATTTTTATGTTATTTGTTATGGCAGTAGTAGGAAACTTGAAGTTGAATATAACTCCTAATGCTTTTTAAAAAACAATTCCTTCTTTCACTTTGTATACTATGTTAAAAACACAAAAATATATCTGTTATTTTTTTTTTCTTTAGGATGTCTGATTTACCTGTTCTCCGCAAGTATTTTACATACTAAGGTGATTATAAAGATGCTGTCATTCCTGTTTCTTGATTGTCTGAGAGTCAATCAATGCTATACTTCATTGGTATTTTAAAAATCACCAAAATATCAGTTCAATCTTGTCATTTCTAGGTTCTTAAGCTAACAGTGGTTCTATTTTCTACCACAGCAGGTTCAAATATGTCTTGCTTTCCCTAGTGTAACTTACAAGTAGGCTTCCCACACTGAGCTCCAACTTTATCAGATAGTCTCTGCCCATGCTCTGTGCAAAATCATTTTGCCTCTCTGTCTTGGCTCATGCCTTTCCTACCACCTCTACTGCCCTCCCTTACTGTTGGTCCTTCAAATCTTTATTTCTTCATAGGCAGGCAAGTCTTACTACTGCTGACACTTTATATTGACTAACATAGAAGCTATAAGAGTTTCACTCCTGAAAACCGCCTATTAGTTCCTTACAGTTTAGCTTTTGATAGCTTTCTAATTGTTTCACATATTTCACTTTATTCCACAACTAAAATATAAGCTATGTTTTTGCTTTTTAAAATAATATATGATTATTATAACTATACATAGTTGTATCATAAAATGCTATAATATTTTATAAATGATCACATATCAGAAATAATTAGTAATGAAAAAAATGTCAAGTAAATTAGTATCTGTATTTTCCCTGTGTGGAAGTTTTTTAAAATTTAATACCTCATTTATTCATTTTGCCAAAATTCAAAAGACTGATCTGACTTGAAAGAAAAATGATAATCATTTACAATGCTCTTATTTACATAATTAGGAGTAATAATTTTTGGAATCACAAGTTCCTATTTTTAAATGCATGTACTGATTTCTCAGCAAGTGCATATTTATAGTCTTATAGTTTCTATATATGTATGCTAAGCTCTGTTTTAAATACGTATAACTCCACTCTAGTGGTGGTTCAGTTTGAATTAACAATTAAAGCCTAGAAAAGCTGAGCGATTTGTTCTCATCCAATATCATTGAGTTGGGATTTAGCCTGGACTAAGGTGCTCCAGGTATTCAAGCTTCTGCCAGTAAGATCCTTCCCTCCCCAACAGACTAGAGGAAAGAATACCTTTTGAGAATGGATTTTATTCATTTGGAATCTTAAGTTACCTTACTTCACCATTCTTATTGAGCTTATTTTGTATTAAGATAATTTGTAAAATTGTACTAAACATGCAGAGTTTCTGGACAACTATGGGCATTCTATTCAAAAGACATGGACTGGTTTCAGAATTTGCCTTTTTGACAAGCTCCTGAATTAGGTGATGCTGATGCAGTTTGTTCCTGGGGCAAATTTTGAGGAGCATGGTATTCAGACCCAGGTGACATTAGGCAAGTGATTAAAAAGAGTTGCCACAGTAGTGGATGATAGCCATTATTACACTCTTGTTTCTTTGTTTTCGGTTTGTAATCATCAAAAAATTACTTTGCAAACAGGAGTATAACCCACCCTACTTTTGCAGTTAAGAATCAAAAAGAGCAGACGAAGTTTAGAGCCATGTAGACTACCAGTATTCTGTGTGTTGGGGAAAGCTAACCGTTACGGGAATCAGTTGATCATCACAACATGTAAAGGCTAAATAAGTGCATAAGCAAAGGTTAACAAGAATGATAGTAATCATTAATCAATATTTTGATTAATTCTGTATAGGGTGAGAACAGCTTATTCTCTAAGAAGATTAACAGTGCAGAACAGAACACAAAGCAAAAAATGAAAAAACAAAACCCTGGACCAAGTAAGAAAGATATTGTCCTTGCTAATGATCTGATCATTTCTAAGAAGAAGTATATATGTAATATAATATGCATACACACTTTTCTATAAGAAAAGAAATATGACTGTGCTGAGAGTTCAGTCATTACTTGTTAATCCTTTTGTTACATAAACTTTATCTGGTGAGTCTTAACAAACTTGGAACATTTCTTATTGCCATAAATAGGAAGTATTTCTGGTCAAGACTAAGGATTTTTAAGTCCTTTGGGTATAGCCCAAGGAGAGGGATAGCTGGGTCATATGGTGGTTTCATTCCCAGATTTCCAAGGAATCTCCATACTGCTTTCCATATTGGCTGCACCAATTTGCAGTCCCACCAGAAGGTATGAATGTGCCTTATTCTCCACATCCTTGCCAACACTTATTGTTGTTTGTCTTCATAATAGCTGCCATTCTGACTGGAGTGAGATGATACCTTAGAGAAGTTTTGATTTGCATTTTTTTAATTGCTAGAGATGATGAGCATTTTTTCATATATTTGTTGGTTGATTGTGTATCCTCTTCCTGAGAAGTGTCTGTTCAGGTCCTTGGCCCATTTGTTGAATGGGTTATTTGGGTTATTTAGCTTTTTGAGTTCTTTATATACCCTAGAGATTAGTGCTCTGTCTGATGTGTGAGGGGTAAAAATTTGCTCCCAGGATGTAGGCTTTCTGTTCACCTCATAGATTGTTTCTTTTTCTGAGAAGAAACTTTTTAGTTTGATTCCATCCCATTTACACAGCCACATCAATATTTATATCAGCACAATTCACAATAACTAAACTGTGGAGCCAATCTAAAGGCCCTTCAGTGGATGAATGGATTAAAAATGTGGCATATATACACAATGGAATTTTACTTAGCAATAAAAGAGAATAAAATCATGGCATTTGCAGGTAAATGGATGGCATTGCAGAAGATAATGCTAAGTGAAGTTAGCCAATCCCCCCAAAACAAATGCCAACTGTTTTCTCTGATACAAGGAGGCTGACTCATAGATGGGGTAGGGAGGGGGAGCATGGGAGGAATATATGAATTGTAGATAGGGAAGAGGAGTGGGAGGGAACGGGAGGGAGCAGGTGATTAGCAAGGATGGTGAAATGTGATGGACATCATTATCCAAAGTACATGTATGAAGACACCAATGGGTGTCAACATACTTTCTATACAAAGATATGAAAAATTGTGCTCTATGTGTGTAATAAGAATTGTAATGCATTCTGCTGTTGTGTACTTAAAAAAATAAAATTAATTAAAAAAACCCCAAGGATTTGTTCAGTACCAAAGTTCCTTGATATATCCATATTGCTGGCTATATCCTTGTATCTTCAACTCTTACAGTCTCCTTGGTCCTAGACATTTAATTAAGGATCATTGCCTTTGTGGTCCTTGGAGCTCACTGAGAGAACCTTTCAAAAACACTAGTTAGCAGCTGTTATATGCCTTTTTGGCGAATATGTAAAACTGGGAAGCTTCTCTCAATGGGAAAATTAGTGAGGAGAAGGGATTTATATTCCAGTGTACAGTATATCCTAAAAATGATTTAACTCTTGGGAAGTTGGTTACCTTATTTATTGGCATAATGATACCAACATATCTCACAGGATTATGCTGAATATGAAATGATACAGTATATTTACTCTACTCTCAGACTGAGTGTGCCTTTTTATTGCCTAGAGATGAATACTCTTTCATATGTTTATAAACTATATTTTTATGTAGTCTTCAAAATGAGGGAGCAAGTGATATTTTATCAGTAATGAAAACTGATATTCATGTTGCCTTCACTCCCACATGGAGACAGGAGCTATGCCCACTTTTATACAGTAGGCTATATAGGTGGCTGCCTGTCATTTTCTACTGGAAACCTTCACAGTGTGGCTGAATGCACATATGACTTTTAACCTAAAAGTTGCTTTATGGTCTTTATGGACTATGGAGTATTTTGAATGGAAAAGAGTGCCATGTCTTGACAAAGTTCCATCTGTTAATAAAGGAACAATTTTCTTAGTTAAAATGATATTTCTGTATTTAAAAAAATCAAGCTATTTCCAATTCTATTACTTCTTTAGTAGGGATTCAGTTATAATATTTAGAAATTATTCATGAGTCAAAACTATATATGGACCAATCAATTCAGTTTTTCATTGACTTTTACTCAAAGTCAGTATGAAAATATGGAAATATTGAATGAAATTCCATACTTATGATTTAATTATGTTTTAAATGGGCCTCAAAAGTGAATATATAAATAAATGGAAATACTTGAGTTTCTTATGGCTGTGTTATATAGTGATGGAGTCTATTATGTAATCATTATCTTTATTTTCTATATGGAAGTTCAGCTTGGAGTTTAAAACATACGCAAACTATGAAGAGACTATGAAGTGTTGAGCTTGAAATAAGTACCCTAGCTTCATCCAGTTTCCTATATGGCAATAAAGTTAGTAACATGAGCATAAGCATCAAATTACCATATGAAAATGTCTATATGGAAGACATGTAATGCCACTAAATGTCTTAAAAATTAAAGTTGAATTAATAGTCACTTGCTACTATAAAATTAGAAATGTTGTATCACGAATTCCATCCACCTTAGAGAGTCAGTTTGCAATAAAAGAATAGAGGGAGCTTGCTTTACCTAATGACTATAACTGTTTTCACTTTATATTGATTGATGTTTTAATGTTTTTATTAGTGCATGTATATTTATATTTTATTAGTTATATGTGTATATAGAGATATATGTGTGTGTTTATATATATATATAAAACTTTTTTTAAACCATTCTTCTGTTGATGGGCACCTACACTGATTTCATAATGTGGCTATTGTAAATTTTGCTTCTATAAACATTGATGCGCCTATATCATTGTAATATTCAGATTTTAGTTATTTTGGGTAAATACCAAAGAGTGAGATAGCTGATTCATATGGTGGTCCCATTTCTAGCTTTCTGAGGTATTTCCATACTGCTTTCCAGAGCAGTTGTAGTAATTTGCAGTCCCGCTAATAATATATGAGTATTCTTTTCCTCCCCACATCTCCAAGGACCACAAAGGCAATTACTATTATTATTTATATTCTTGATAATTGCCACTCTGATTGCTCTGATTGGAGTGAAATGAAATATCAATGTAGTTTTAATTTGCATTTCTCCTATTGCTAGGATGTTGTCCCTTTTTTCATATATTTGTTAGTCAGTTGTATATTTTTCTTTTGAGAAATATCTGTTTAGCTCTCTTGCCTGTTTTTTTGCTAAATTTTATTTTTTAAGCAAATGACAAAGATCCAGTTTACCAACTCTTTTAAACCTTTTAAACCACATTATGTATTTAAATAATTGTCAAAACTTATACTAACTTGCCAGCATTCATGCACAACTAGGAAACATCATTAAACTTATAGTAAACCATATATACTTTACTATTAATGTATTAATATCTTTCATTGTTAAATAATGAAAAAAAAGGCCAAAATCATTTTCATAGATGACTCATCCTGGCAATGTTTACTTCACAGCCGGTTTGACACTAGCTGACTCACATGTCAAACACAGTGGAAAGCAGATACACGCTGATATTAGAATATAATCTTACCTTAGCATTACTCAAAAGTCAAGTCTCACATTGGATTACATTTAATAAAAGAGCAAAGTGCATATAGAGATTAAAACAATTTTGAAGACATATAAAATAGTCCTATTTCATGGCCCCAACAATAAATTCAAAGATCTATGACAAATAAAGGCAATGATGAGCTGTTCATAAATTCTTTAGGCTAGGTACAATAATACTGAAAGTTGAGTTCATTTTAAATCTTCAAAAACTGTTCCTGTTAATCTTCAAGTGGTTCTTGTTATGATTTAACATTTCTGTTAAATGCATGCATTGAATTACTTGTATCCAAGTGTAGCAGTGTTCCTTACTATACATTGTTAAGGACTTTGACTAGCTGTCTTCTTCAACTTCTACTTCTCTTCACCATTCTCAATAGTTCTCTTTGTAGTGATTTTTCTGCCTTTTACTATTTTGGTAGAAGGTGATAAACATTTGAAGTTGCCCATCCTGCTGCTGACAAATGATGCAGAAGAGAATGAAGTGATGCCACTGTGACCTAGTGACCCAAATGAAGTAAATCCTGTATCAAATGAAGAAAAATCACTTTCAAATTATAGAAATCCACTGAAAACAGAGAAAAACAAACCTGTACCTTGGTTTCTGCTTCCTCAGGAACCCTTTCAGGTCCCAAAAAAGTCTTCAGAAGGGTCTTCAAAGAAGTCAAAGTAAAGTGAGTCCTTTCCACCAAAAAATTCCCTGAAGACATCATTTGGGTTCTGGAATGTGAAGCCAAACTCAAATGGACCATCAAAATGACTAGCACCTCCTCCTCTACCATATAATCTTTCTTTGCCAAAGTTGTCATAGATGTCCTATCTTTTTTTTAAGCATCTGATGATGCCTCATATGCTTCAGCTACTTGTTTAAATTTTCTCTCTGCTTCTTTTTCATTCTTAGAGCTTCTAGATGCCTCTTTAGAGCCAGTTTCTGGTATGCCTTTTTGATATCATCTGGTGAGCCATGTCTCTGCATGCTTAGGACTTCATAGTAATCTACCACGTTTTAACGGATTGTTGGTACAAGTCTGAGGTCATGGTGCAGCTACCTGGGTGGCAACAGCAGCTTCTTGCTCATTTATTGATTAGGTTATTTGTTATGTTTGTGGTAAGTTTTTTGAGTTCTTTATATATTCTGAATATCAATCCTCCATTGGAGGAGTAACTGGCAAACATTTTCTTCCATTATGCAGGCTTTCTATTCATGCTGTTAACAATTTCCTTTTCTGTGGAAAAGTTTTTAAATTTGAGGCCATCCCATGTATTGTTATCTTGGTTTTATTTCTTGAGCTTTAGAGGTCTTGCTAAGAAAACTGTAGAATAATAGGAGGTTTGGTGTTAGTTCTTCTTAAATATCTGATAGAAATTGACTGAGAATCTATCTGATCCTGGGGTTTTCTTTATTGGAAGATTTTTAAATTCTTACTCTAATCTCATTTCTTGATATTGGTCTGTTTAGATTTTCTATATCCTCCTTGTTTAGTCTGGATAGATCATTTATATCTAGAAATTTGTCAGTATCTCTAGATTTTCCAGTTTATTGGAATATAAATTTTCAAAATAATTTCTACCTCTGTATCTTAGACGTGTTTGTGGATATCTTCTTTGTCATCTTTAATTTTGTTCATTTGGGTGCTCTCTCTCTCCCTCTTTCTATGTGTCTTTGTTAGTTTAGTTAAGGGTTTATCAATTTTCTCTATCTTTTCAAAGAGCCAACTCTGATGCATTGATTCATTGTCTTTTATTTTTTCAATTTCATTAATTTTGGCTTTGATTTTAATTACTTCTTGTCTTCTACTGATTTTGGAATTAGTTTGTTCTTCTTTTTCTAAGACTTATATGTGTAACATTAGATTATTTACTTGGGATCTTCTTTTTTTTTCTTTTTTTAAATGTAGGAACTCAAGGTTACTCTTAGAACTGCCTTCATACTGTCCCAGAGAATTTGATATGTTGTATCTCTTTTTCTGATTTGTTTCTAAGAATTTTTTTTATTTCTCCCCTGGCTTAGTCTCTGATCCTTTTTCATTTGAAGGTTATTATTTAATCTCCATTTGTTAAAATGGTTTCTCTTTTTTATCTTGTTGATTTCTAATTTCATTCCATTGTGATCTGAGAGGATGTAAGACATTCTCTCTATTTTGTATTTACAATCATTATATCATATTGTTGATGATTTCTTTAAGTGGTGTGTAAAGTTACCTTGTTTGCATCTTCTGATTAGTTTTAGCCTGAAGTCTACCTTGTCTGAAATGAAAATGGCTATTCCTGCTTCCTTTCAGTCTGTACTTGCACAGTATATCTTTTTCCATCTTTTCACTTTCAGCCTGTGAGTGTCTTTGTTTAGGAGAGTCTTTTGTAATCAATATATGGTTGGATCTTGTTTTTTAATACATTCTACAAACCTATATTATTTGGTTGGATAGTTTAGACCATTTACATGCTCTCATAAACTAAGAACTGATTTGTCTTCAGAACTATTGCCTATTTTGGAGAAGGCTCCGTGTTTCACTAAGAAGAGAATGAATTTGGTTGTTGATGAATGAAATACTCTAGACATGTCTATTAGGTATGATTGATTAATAGTATAGTTCTTAAGAGTCTTTACTAGTTTAGATCTGGATGACATATCTTTTGGTGAGCAAGATATATTGAAATCACACAGTATTATTGTATTCGTGTCTACTTGATTTTTTTTAATGTATGTGGGGTGCACTAAAATGTTTGGGACATAAATATTTATAATCATTATATCTTGTTGGATGATTCCCTTAACCAGTATTAAGTGACCTTCTTTGTCTCTTTTGATTATTTTTGGCTTGATGTCTACTTAGTTGGTACTTAGTTCCTACCTTTGCTTGCTTTCAGTTCTCCACTTGCAATGGTATATCTTTCTCCAGTCTTCCAGCCCATGGATCTTTGCCTGTAAGGTGTGTCTCTTATAAATGCCTTGGTTCAGCCTTGTTTTATTTTTTTAGTCCATTTTGCTAATCTATGCCTTTTGACTAGAGAAGTTCAAACATTTATATTCGCTATTTTTATAGAGAGATGATTTTATTTCCTGCCATTTCATTTTATTTCTAATACTTAATTCATATACTAAGATTCATCCATATGCTGATTCTGATATTATGTTTTACTTCTTCTGCATGAAACATTTCATTGAGTATGTTTTGTAGTACAGGCTTAGTGGTTATGTCTTCTTTTCGTTTCTGATGGTCATGAAAGTTTTTTTTTTTTATCTCCAATTTTTAAGGGTAGTTTATAGTAATCTTTTTGGCACATGTGTTTTTTTTTATTAGTTTGTTGTTTTTAGATATACAATAGAGTATATTTTGATATATTAATCATACATGGAGTAAAAACATTCTAATAAGGATCCCATTCTTGTGGTTGTACATGATGTTGAGTTTCATTGATCATGTATTCATATATGAACATAGGAAAGTTACGTTCGATTTATTCTACTGTCTTTCTGATTCCCGTCATTCCTCTCTTCCTTGCATTCTCCTTTGTCTAATCTAATGAACTTCTGTCCCCTCCCCACCTTATTGTGTGTTAGTGTCTGCATATTAAAGAAATTATTTGGCCTTTGGTTTTTTGGGATTGACTTATTTCACTTGGCATTATAGTCTCCAGATCCATACATATACAAGCAAATGCCATAATTTCATTCTTCTTTATTACTAATATTCCACTGTGTATATGTACCATATTTTCTTTACCCATTAATCTGTTAAAGGACATCTAGATTGTTTCCATAGCTTAGCTATTGTGAATTGAGCTGCTATAAATGTTGATGAGGCTGTGTCACTATAGTATGTTGATTTTAAGTCCTTTGGGTATATATTAAAGAGTGGGATAACTGGGTAAAATGGTGGTTCTATTCCAATTTTCTGATGAATCTCCATACTGCTTTACAGAGGGGGTGCACTTTGCAGTTCCACCAGCAATATATGAATGTACCTTTTTCTCCACATCCTTTCCAACATTTATTATTACTTGTATTCTTAATAATTGCAATCATAACTGGAATGAGATAAAATCTCAGCATAGGTGTAATTTACATTTCTCTAATTGCTTGAGATGTTGAACATTTTTCATATATTTGTTGACCATGTTTATTTTTTCTTCTGTAAAGATGGCACTTATTTTCTTTCATGGCTTGGTATATATTATTTATAATTCCAATCCCTTCTGGCTTTTAGGAACTAGGCTGAGAAATCAGGTGAAAATCTAATTGGCTTACTTGTAGCCTGCTGTTTTTCTCTTTCAGAATTTGAGATTCTATCATTATTCTATTTATTAGTTATTTTAATTATAATACATCTTGGAGTGCATATGTTTTGATCTTGTTTATTTGAGTTCTAAATGCCTCTTGTATTTGAATTTCTACCTTGTTCCTCAGGTTTGGAAAATTATTAGGTATTATTTAAACAAAAAGGCATGCATTCCTTTAATTTGTATTTCAGTGTTTTATGTGCATCAGTGAATTTTAGGTTTGGTATCTTAAAGTTATCCCAAATATTTGAATGTTCTAGTCATGTTCTCAATATATCTTAATAATGTCTGTTTTCAAAATTATATACTTTATTTTCAAGTCCAGAGACTATTTCTTTAAAGCAGTCTAATCTATTGGTGATGCTTTTAAGTGAATATTTAATCTCATTTATTGAATTTCCATTTCAAGGATTTCTGTTTGGTTCTTTTTTCAAAATCTCTATTTTCTTATTGAAATTTCCTTTCACCTTTTATATATTCTCTCTTAGTTTATTTGTTAGATATTCTCTTTATTCATTGAACATTTTAATTATTAATTTTCTAAATTATTTTTCTGATATTTTCTCCACTGTCATGTCAGTGGGGTCAGTTGTGTTGTGAGATATTTGGGGTGGCTTGTTTCCTTGTTTTTTCATATTGTTAGTATTTCTACCCATCTCCTGGGATAATTATCTCCTCTACTTTTATATATAAAGGACTTTTTAAGGGAGTTACTTTTTCTTTACTATATATACTGGATTGAGAAAAAGTATTTGTGTCAATATTTTCTCTCAATTTGAACTTACCACTATATCTAGTCTCTAGTGACACCTTGAGAGGGAATGATAATCACCAATAATTACAGCCAAGTCAGAACTATGTGTTACACTAATCAATCTTTTTAAAAACTTATTAACAATATTCTCTTGCAGTCCACTATTGTGAATGATAAATTAGAGCAATTTTTTAATTTGTTGAGAAATTAGATTATAAGGAAAGTAAAAATTACTTTAAAAATATATTTGGCTTTTTGGACAGCTTGTTTTTCCACTGCTTGATTTTGGGCTGTGGAGGAGTTAAGATTTGCTATTTTCCCTCTACCATTTTTTTCTGGAATCTATTTGTTCATTCATTCATTCATTCTTTCATCCAGCCATTTATTTATTCATTTCTCTTGGTCAGATTTTTGAGAGTCTTTTCTTTCTGGGGTTTAAGTCATTGGGCAGTGTATTCTCAGTTCTGACCCTAAGTGTTCAAACTTCTTAGGGGAGTCTACGTGCAGATTTTCACAGCAGGATTTCCCTTCTATCTTGGCTGGAATGCTTTGACACTCCTCCCTGCTTTTTCTGGGAGTCTCAGACCACATACTCAAGGGTGGAGAGTAAAATGTATTATCAGCCTGTTCTCCACCTCTTTCTAGGCTTGGACAAAGATGACTAAAGTTTCACCGATTCAGTCTGAATTTAAATGGTCTCAGTTCCTCTTTCCCCACCAACATCAGTCAGCCTTCTCATCCAGATCTTAGATTGCTTGTTTCAAGCAAAGAATTTTTTACTCTTCTCAGCTTTGTAGACTCAATTTGCCAGTGCTGAACTTCTGTTTTGATTCACTCTTGGGGAGCTGCTGTAGTAGTGTGGCTTCCTCTGAAAAACTTATTCCATTCTCTAAAAGGATAGACTAAATGTTTTAAAAAGATTTTAATAGCATGGTCCAGGGCTGGGGATATAGCTCAGTTGATAGAGTGCTTGCCTTGCATGCACAAGACCCTGGGTTCAATCCCCAGCATCACAAAAACAAAACAAAATAAAATCATAGTCCATTAAGAGTAAAGATATTAGGGGCTGGGGATGTGGTTTAAGTGGTAGCACACTTGCCTGGCATGCACTGGGTTCGATCCTCAGCACCACATAAAAATAAAATAAAGATGTTGTGTCCACCGAAAACTAAAAAAATAAATATTAAAAATTCTCTCTCTCTCTCTCTCTCTCTCTCTCTCTTAAAAAAAGAGTAAAGATATTAGGATATAAATGTAAGAGGAAGGTGGGAATATTCCAAAGGTGAGAGTAGAGAAAGTGGAAGCAAGATAGTGCCTGAAGGACCTAAAGAAGGAAGAAGCAATGCAGTAGAAGAGATTGAGCAAGATATTTTGCTATTAGAGGGAGAGGTGAGGACAGAAAGAATAATAAAACAAGCAAACAAGTAGAGAAGAACAATACTCCCACCCCAGAAGCTAACAACAAACTGAAAAGAATGAAAAGTTAAAAACAGAACTGAATAAAACAAAAAAGTCACTACCATGTAGAAAAATAGAACAAAATATTAAAAGGTAATAAAAGGAAAAGAAATGATAAAATAGGAATTTTTTTTTAAAAATCCAGAAACATAGGGATATATATATATAAAATTGAACCCAGCAATAAATATGCCAGAACAACAAAAACATCAAACAAATAAGGAAAAAAACACTAAAAGAAGAAAAGAAAAAAAAAAAAAAACCTTTTCCACTGAGATAGTTGGTGTTGAGTATTTGTGTCCTTCTCCAGATTTTCCTTTTGTCCTTTACTTCTTGGCCTGTGTGCTTCTTAGAGGGAAGGTATTAAAACCAATCTCCTTGAATGGTATTAAAACCAATCTCCTTTTGTGACTTTTGCTTCTCCACCTGCTGGAGTACATTGGAAGTGGAGCTGGTTGAGGTGACTCAGCTTCTCTGCACACCAGTGCAGGGGGTGCAACTGCAATTGCCTTCCATTGGGATTTTGTTTGGATATCTCAGATCACTGTTTTTCCTGGTTGAAAGTAGTAAAGACATCTATTTGGGGAGTTTGGCGATATCTATTTGGGGATGATGGGGTCAATCTTTCAAAGACATTTTGGAACTTTAGGATATGTACTCCAAAGTGATTAAATCCTTGCACCCCTAGTGCTGACTAGATGTCAATCTTAGCTGGATATCTGGGTTTCTAGTGTCTCCCCAGAGTTCCATTCATAGGGCAGAGTGGATGGTGCACATCAGTTTTCTTGTAGCCCACCTACCACCCACATACAGATTTCCAAATCTCCATCTTGGAATATAATCATACCCACCTGATTAATTTCCCCAGTCCTTTTCATCATGTCTGTAATAGTTTAAGCCACAGAATTCAAAAGGAGATCAGATTACATTCTCCTTTGTACTTCTGCCTAGAAACCCCCTGGTCCCACTCTTTTCTATAAGTGTTTTGGGATTCTGATTTGCCAGGTGGGCTTTAGGTCACATAGTAAGCACTCACTGAGATGGAGTGGAAGTTTTGCTAAAGACTCTTAGATCCAATATGAACAAGATTAGGCATAAACTCCTCTGGCTAGATCTCCACCTTAATTTCTCACTTAGAATTTGAGTAACATGGAGCACATTTTGTCTACTGTGTTGTTCTTTCCCTTTGTGTTGTGTCTCCCTTTGTGGTGACAGCACCACTGCCAATTTGGAGTCACATGTTTTCCACATGTCTTCTTTTTCTTCACTCACCTCATTATAAAGCTCTATTCCTGTCATTTCAAATTCCAAACAACAGAGCATGCAGGAAGTGCCACCTTCTCTACTCTGCCAATTTGTGCTTCTCTGGTTTCACTTTTTTAAAAATTACTAGGTTTACAGTTACTTTGGACATCATTCTGTTATGAATCAACTAAATAACAGAAGAGTTTTGAACAGATCAACAAGAAAATAGAAAATACATTGGGCTTACTTCATGGACAGGTGCTTTTTATTTGTTTAATCCATTTTGAACATTATTGCTTAAGCGTAATTTGCTTTTGTAGAATATAGTTGACAACAGACTTAAAAGAAATGAATGCTTCTCACAGTTTCTTATCATTACAAATTTCTCAATCAGGAAATTCAGTCTTCTGGTAAATGAGAAGTTTATCTCAGAAGTAAGAGCACTACAAATGGAGGTTATTATTAGAGTAACCTTTGGGTAATAGTCTAAAAATGTAGAAGTGTAGCATTTTTAATGAAATGATGAAGCACTCACTCAGTAACATATATAACTTATCCAATCCTTTATTTAATCAAATATCTTTTGAAAAGCTAAAAATATAAAATGAAGTCCAATAGCAATAAGTCAAGTTAAAAAATACTTTAGCTACACACAGGTTCACAGGGCCAAGCAAGGCTTATTTTGTTTTCTGGGTTCTTCTCAGTTTATAATAGGCTTCTATGACATAAGAACACAAAGACTATAAACTTGAATTTATTCATAATATATCCTTCGATTCTTTCAACTTTGATTTTAAAAAACCCTGCAAATTAGGATAAGACATGTATCCTGTCACTTCTAAAAAATTCTTTAGTATGTTTCACATTACCCATTTTATGACAATTGCCATAAAGTCAGAATTTATGTTTTAACATTACTAAAATCCATTTATGTAAGCAAGGTCCATTTCACATAGGATACAATGATAGGAGTTGCAAATAAAAAAGGGTGGAATGCCTTGGGAGTGATTTGCTTGTTTGACATCAGTATACATTTTGTTAGCTACCATATTTTGAATGTGATAATAACAGATAGAGTGGGGACCAAAGCTCCCATCCCCTTTAAATTGACTCTGGCAATTACACCCCTGGTATATACTGTTTATCTCTCCTCTATACAGTGTAAAAATCACATCTGTCAGGAAATATTGACTTTTTATGCAATCATTTATTGATTCATGACTGTGAGAAAGCCATAGAAATAAAAAATAAGGGAATAAAACATGGTTACACAGTAAAGTGTGAGCATTGTCTAGAGATAAAAAGAAAATTTATGTTAGCATTGAAGTGAAGAGGAAATATCTTTGGGTTTAGCATTAAGGTTATTAAAAGATTTGCATATAGTAGAATATGGCAACTATTAACATTTTGAATATGCATTAAGAATTTAAAAGTCTACAGGCATATATACTATTATACTTACTCAGTTACAAATATCTTAGTAAAAATTAAAGATTTGGGATTTTTTTAGTATTTTACTCATCTTGGAAAACACTTTCTCCTGTTCATCTAATCTATAGATGTTGTTTGGGTGCCTGTTTGAGTTGAACTACACAAGATGAGAAGGTAGGGATTGTGTGTTTCTTCACAGATGTAAACCTATTACCTAGTCTAGTCTTGGCCACATGACAGGGATTCAGTGAATATATATATTCAGTATATATATATATATATATATATATATATATATATATATATATATATATATAT
>NW_025999842.1:23905021-23979026 GCF_001458135.2 Marmota marmota marmota | reverse complement strand
GGCACTGCCCCTCTGCAGGCCTCTGGGGCTGTTCTGCCAGTGGTTCGCAGGTCCGCCTACCTTGCAGGCGCGGGGGGTGGGGGGAGGCTCTACCCTTCCTCAGGCCACTGGGCCTGTTCTGTCTGTCGGTTGCAGGTCTGGCCTGTTCTGATGGTGGTCACAGTTCCGTCTACCTTGCAGGTGCGGGGGGAGGGGGTGGCTCTGCCTCTCAGCAGGCCGCTGCTCCTCTTCTGCCGGTGGGTTGCAGGCCCGCCTACCTTGCAGGAGTGATTGGAAGCTCTCCATTTTATAATTTAAAGCACCCA
The DNA here is from genome assembly GCF_001458135.2 of Marmota marmota marmota. NCBI lineage: Eukaryota > Metazoa > Chordata > Mammalia > Rodentia > Sciuridae > Marmota > Marmota marmota. Next base: position 23,978,721 of record NW_025999842.1, on the reverse strand, counting down.
AATTCTCCTATTGTCATTCAATACAAAAAAATCTGTAACTGCCCCACATTTGATCAAATACTATAATTGTATATGAGTCAGTTATATAAATTGTAAACTATAAGTTAATCATATTTTAATGTTTTAATTTATGGAAACTAAAAACCAAGTTATCCCAATCATGCTGTTTTCCTCCAATCTTCTTAGCACTGCTTCTGTCTCAGTCCTTGCCACCTCTAATCCCATACATGATATGCTACTACAGTAAAAGTTTCATTTAAAGCACCCAGGGAAAATGAGCTCGACTTATGCCTTTCATCTCTGGTCTTGATCCCCAATACAAGTATTTCATCACCCTATCTTTCTTAGATTCTTATTCCTTGACTACCCTAACTAATCTCCCCAAAGCTCATTCTTCTCTAACCCCACTCTCTACAACATGCTTTCATTATACACGTTTAGGAATCTTCTTTCTAGTGCCCCAAGCTCCCATGACTCATTATCTACACTTCTTAACTGCAGCATGGCATTTCTAAGTGGCACTCTTTTCCCTTAGATCACGCAGGTACAGGATGATCAAAGGTTTGGAAGTGGCATTGACCTTCTCCTGAATCTCCCCAGTCACCTTAAACTTATTGCTCTTTTCCCTTTTATTCCTATGAGATTTACATTGTCTGGATATACCACTTTTTTAATCATCATCTTTTTTTCCTATATCTATCTCTAGAAAAATTATTTACCTCAGTGAGCACTGTGACAACTAGTTCAAACTTTAATTTAGGCTCACTCTCTCTGCTTCACTGCTGCCATGAGCTGAGAAGCATTCCTCTGCCACTATCCTGATGCCATGATGTTCTGCCTCACCTTGGGCCCAGAGCAATGGAGTTGGCCAACCATGGACTGAATCTTTGAAACCACAAGCCAAAACAAACTTTTCCCTTCCTCTTTACAAAAAAGAAAACAAAGGATAATAGGGGCTGGGGTTGTGGCTCAATGGTAGTCCGCTTGCCTAGCATGTGTGAAGCATTGAATTTGATCTTCAGCACCATATAAAAATAAATAAATAAAACAAAAGTATTGTGTCCTTTTACAACTAAAAAAAATTTAAAAGGATATTAATAATTTTTACTCAAATCATCCAAAAATTTAATCCTTTAGCTTTTTTATTTCATTTTGAATAATTTCACATTCAACCTCAAATTGCAGCTTAATATCACATATGTAATTATTTGGATATGAAATGTTCTCCAAAACCTCCTATATTATTGCAGAGGTGAAATGATTGGATTGTGAGAGATGTGACCTAATCAGTTCATCCTAGTTTGAATGGACTGCGTGGCAACTGGAGACAGGTAGGGCATAATTAGAAGAGGCATGTCACTGGGTGTATATCTAGGAGGGTGAATTTTCCCTAGGGTCCCTTTGTCTCTTCCCACTCTATTCTCTGACCCCTCCAAGAGCTGAGCAGCTTTCCTCTGATGGGCCTTTTTGCCATGACGTGCAGCTTCACCTTGGGTCCAAAGCAATGAAGTCATTCATCTATGTACTGAAACCTCTGAAACAATTAGCCCAAAATAAATTTTTCCTTCTTTAAGTAGTTCTTATAGGCTATTTTTGTCACAGTGATGAAAAGTTAACTAAAACAACATATCTTTATTATTGCTTTTAACTTTTCTACCATTTAATTCTCACATTCCTCTCTTCAATGTTTTGATATTCTTGCTATTCTGTCATGTCTTTGTTATTATGGTAATATTCAAGAATTTCTAATAGAAACATACAATCAAATCCACTACTCTCTTGCCCAAACCCCCAGTGAATTCTCAACACTAGATCAACACAAAGGTTACTTCCTCTGTGTAGCCTGATCACTAAGTAAAGTACTTCCTGCCCCACACATAGTATGTTGTAATGTGTTTCTTCCATGTTTCTATAATCAATTCATTCTTCCTTAACCTGTTGTATTTTCATCTGATGAAAAAAGAGACAGTGTTATATTTATTCTTTTATCTTTTTCTACACTCTGTTATTTCATGCCTAAAACATTTCTATGACATTCATTGGATGAATATATGAATTCATTTTCATTATTTTATTTCTTTTTAAAAACATGTATTTACTGTGTACAACATGATGTTTTGAAATATATGAACATTGTGAAATGACTAAATATAGTTAATTTACATATGCATTGCTTCTCATGTAATTATCATTTGTTATAAGAACATTCTATGCTCATTATCCCAATATTTTTCAAAAAAATACAATTTATTATTAACTACAGTCACCATGTTATTCGACACAGATCTTGACTTCATTCCAAAAAGCCTCTGTATGGCAAAAGAAACCATCAAGAGTAAAAATACAACCTATGGAGTGAGAGGAAAATATTTGCAAACTATATACATGAGAAGGGATTAACATCCAAAGTATGTATGGACCATAAATAACTCAAGAGTAAGAAAACAAATAACCTGATTAAAAATAGGCAAAGACCTGAAGAGACATGTCTCAAAAAAAGATGAACAGAAAGCCAATATCCTGATTATTTAAAGCACGTCATCAAGAAAGAAGAGTTCTGAAAAGGGCCATTTTTTTAAGTGAACGAACACTATAGTTTCTGTGGTTTTAAAAAGAAGCAAACTCACTGATGCAGATGCCATCAGTGCTCTGTCTGAATTCCCTCAGATCCTGTTACCACGCATACCTGCTCTTGTTGGGCTTTTATTCTCAAGCCAGCATCTACAACTTTCTGAGAACTGCCCTAAGGCTGCTTGCTATTACATTACCTGTACACACAGGGTGCCAGAAATACTTAAAAATACATGTCCCTTAGGGGCTAGCCCTTAGCTAAGGATGTTGATCCTCTCTGCTTTCTGCTTTTGATCCATAGTATTCAGTGGTATTTCCTATAATGTCTCCATAGCTTACTACCAAACTGACCCAACGGAGAGACATTACTTGATATCTCAGTTTTGTTTGGCTCCATTTATTTCCAGTTCCCTTTTCCCACTCTCCTACTGGTCTTTGTTGGAGCATTTCCTAATAAATCAGTTTTTCACAAATATCTCTTTTAGGGTCTGTTTATAATGAGCCATCCATTTTTCTGTTACTATAGCAAAATATCAAAGGTTGAATAATTGATTTAAATATTTGATTTTAAAAGGTATATTTACTTCACAGTTTTGGAGGCTGAAAGTCCATAATTCAGTGGTCCAATATGTCTGGCCTCTGGTGAGGGAACTCTTGGTTATGTCGGTATATGGCAGATGACATTCTTTCGGGAACAAGCGTGAGAGGACACAGTAGTCACATGGTGATAAAGGGAGCAAAAAGATTCAGGGGCTTATACTTGCTGTATTTATGTTCTTATGGAAACTAAGTAGTAGGACCCTGTAAGTATTTCATTACTTCCTTCCAAGGACAGTATTCCCAATTACCTAATCATCTTCCAGTGGGTTCCACATTTTTCTCTTTTCTTATAAAAGATTTATAGTTTTTTATAAGGGATCATAAACAATAGTTGGGTTCATCCTGAAAAACTGATACATGGACAGAAATCAGTTTCAGTTCATGATCTGCCTTCTTCCCTCTCCTTTTCCCCTCCCATCCTCCCTCCCATCTCCCATTCTTCCTTTACTCTACTGAACTTCTTTTGCTCATCTATTAATCTATATTTGATTGGTTCTAAATGTCATCCTATCTTTTCCTCCCCCTTTCCTTTATTTTACTCTAGCTTCTGCATAGGAGAGAAAATATTTGACCTTTAGGTTTCTGAGTTTGGTTTATTTTACTTAGCATGATATTCTCCATTGTCATCCATTTACTGGCAAATGCCATAATTTCATTCTTTTTTGTGACTGAGTTGAACTCCAATGTGTATATATACCACAATTTCTTAATCCATTCTATTAATCTTAATCTATTGATGAGCATCTGGGTTGATTCCATAATTTATCTATTGTGAATTGCATTGCTATAAACATTGAGGTGCCTGTATTACTGTAGAATGCCATTTTTAGAACTTTGGGGAAAATACCCAGGAGTGGATAGCTGGTTATATGATGATTCCATCCCTAGTTTTTTGAGAAATCTCCAAACTTCTTTCCAGAGTGGTTGTACTAGTCTGCACTTCCACCAATAAGGTACAGGGTCCCATATCTTACAGGTTGCACCACCTCAACACTGCCACGTGGAGGACCAAGCTTCTAGCACATGATGGCATACTTTAGTGGGAACACGTTCCAACTACATTCAAACTGTAGCAGCAGGAGGCAACCTAGGACATCTACTAAAGTTTGAGGATGAAAAAAAAAAAATTAATCCCTGGTAAAAATTACGTATGTGTGTGTGTAAATTTTTATGATTGTTTGTTGATTATTGAATAATTTTGAATTATTGAATAATTTGTATGGTTCCCAAAGTACCTGACCACTTAAAACTTAATCTTAGCACAGAGAAAATCGCTTAATCATAGAACACTCGGAAAATTTCTATACAGTCCTTCAGTTGAGAAGTCAAATTTTCTCAAGAGCTAACTTTTCATTTTTATCTCCTCTTAAAAGCTCTTAAAACACTTTATTATCAAATCCATTCTTCTCTGTGTGAAAATATTTGATAGAGAAGAAGAATATTTAGAGAAGGATCTTGTAACTACATGCTTTGGTACCTGGGCAAAAATAATGTCTCCACATTATGACCATCACTAATATTTTATAATTTTTAGATAAAATAGCAACTATTGAACTAGATCTTAATTTAAATGTAACGTTATGTGGCAATCATTAGTTCATATTTAATGCTGCAGCCCATGTAAAAGTAAGAATCATGCTTGTAAACATACCATCTTTTCCAGTTTGAAATGAATTTCATCAGCTTCTGTGTTGCTGATTCAAGTACCAAATTACAACCTAATTGTTACATAATTATGAAGCTGTTGAAAATTAAGAATGAAGAAGAGAGACATAAGGAGGTGATGTTAGACCCAAATCATTTGGTCACTTAAATACATGTTTCATTAAAATATTGTGACAGTTTTATCTTTACATGCACTTTAGGGAAAAAAAAAAACTATTGTTTTGATTTTTCTCTATTGAATATAATATACATGTAAGACAGTAGATTAAAAAGTGTCCCTAGGTTTAATCCGTGGTAAATATTATATAAGTCTTCCCAATAAATTGTAATCTGCTATGCACTGTCATGTAATAGCACCTAGATTAAGAAAGAGAACATGACAGCAGCTCAAGTTCCCGTCAACTTTTTCCCACTTATTACCTGACAACAGTGGTTTGTTTTTGTGCATAATAAATATGAACTAATAGCGTTAGACCTTTTTTGTTGTTGTTAAGACTCTTTTGTTCAATGTTATGCCTATGAAATTCACCCAAACTCTTATGTTGAAATTCATTTATACAAACTGCTATATAAAGTTCTATTGTGTGAACGTATCACCATTTATTATTCTACTAGTGATGAACCTTTGGGTTGTTTACATATCTTGGCGCTTAAAATTATGTTGCAATGGCCATGATAGTTCTTGTTTTGAGTGTCAAAGGGCATGCATATGTTTGGCTTTAGTAGATGCTGCCAAATGGATTTTTCAGAGTGTTTATACCATTTATGCACACATCAACAATATATAACATTTTCATTGGTTTCACATCCCTGCAAAAAAAATTTTTTTGACTCATAGCAAATCTGAGCAGTATATACGTAAGTATATCCTGAAGTAAGCATATCCTGCTCTCACACACAGAGAGCCTCGTCCATTATCAACAAATTAATTTCAAAGGATGATACTATCTTGACATATTTTTATAACCCAAAGTCAATAGTTTGCATTAAGGTTCACTTTTGGTGTTGTACATTCTATGAATATTCATCAAGAATTATGATGTGTGTCTACTAAAGCATTGTGCAGTATGATTACACTGTCCTAAAAAATACTCTGTGCTTCACCGATTCATCCTTCCTTTTCCTCTTAATCCTGTTAACTACTGCTCGTTTTTTTTTTTTTACTGTTCAATAGCTTTGTATTTTTCATATTATCATGATTTGGAATTATATAGTACATAGCCATTCATATTGGCTTATTTGGCTTAGTTGTATCCATTTAAGCTTATGTCGTATTTGGCTTATGTCGTATTTAAGCTTCTTCCATAGCTTGGTAGTTTCTTTAAGCCCCAAATAATTTTCCATTGTCTGGAGGTACCACAGTTTGTTTATCTGTTTACCTACAGAAGGACACTCAATTACTTCCAAGTTTTGGCAACAAATAAAGCCTCTATGGGACATCTGTGTGCAGGTTTTTGTTTGGACACAAGTTTTCAGCTCATTTGGATAAATACCAAGGAGTGTCATTGCTGAATCAAATGGTAAGAGTTTTTGTTTGGTTGTGTTATAAATCATCAAACTGTGTTTAAAGTGGCAATGCAATTTTGCATTTCTACTAATAATAAATAAAAGTTCATTTTGTTCCACATCCTCATCAGCATTTAGTATTTTCAATGCTCTGGATTTTAACCATTCTAGTAACCCATCTAATAGACAAAGTGGCATCTCATCATCATTTTAATTTGCCTTTCTTCGCTGACATTTATGGTGGGCCATCTTTTTATAATCTTATTTGCCATCTGTATGTTTTCTTTGGTGAAATATCTATGCAGGCATTTTGCTTGTTTTTAAAATTAGGTTGTTTTCTTTCTTATTGTTGTTTTAAAAGTTCTTTGCAAATATTGAATAAAAGTCCTTTATTAGATGTGTTTTGCAAGTATTTCTCCCAGTCTGTGCTTTTTCCCTTCTTATTCCTTGAAGTTTCTTTTGCAAATAACTTTTTTTGTTGTTGTTGTTACCAACAACCCACATTTCTATCCATTTTCTATATTTTATTTAGAGACAGGGTCTTGCTAAGTTGCTTAGGGCCTTGCTAAAGTTGGTGAGGCTTGCTTTGGATTTGCCATCCTCCTGCATCAGCCTCCCTAGCCACTGGTGTGTGCTACCATGTTTGGCCGCAAATAACTTTTAATTAAGTTAAACTCATCAAATATTTCTTTCATGATTCCAATATTTGGTGTTGTACAATCAAAACCATTGTCATTATCAAAATTGTCTAGATTTTTAAAATATTATCTTTAATATTTTACATTTAAGTCCATGATCTATGTTAATTTTTTTAAAAGAATGTAGTAGTTCTTGTAGCCAGATTTATTGTTTGTCATGCTGATGGATGTCGGCTTGTTCCAACATAATTTGTTTAAAAGACTCTTTTTTTCTCCATTGGATTTGCTCCTTTGCCAAATATCAGTTGACTATTTATGTGGATTTATGTCTGGACTCTACACTTTTTCATTGATCTATTGGCCTGTTCTAACAGCACTACCAACCTGTCTTGATTACTTTATCTTTACAATAAGTCAAGTAGTGTCAGTCCTCTGTACTTCTTTTTTGTTTGTTTGTTTGTTTTGTTCTTAATATTATGCTGGTCATTCTGTGTCTTTGACCTCTCCATATCTACTTTAAAATAAAAACCCCGAAGAAGATATTAAAATAGTCAATGGGCTTGTGAAAAAGTGTCCAATATCACTAATCATTAGTATAATGTAAATTAAAATCAATGTAAGATGTTACCTGGTATCTGTTAGGATGGTTATTATCAAAAAAAAGACAAATGCTGGTGAGGATGTGGGGGGGAGGATGGGAGAAATCCAAGTACACTGTTGGTGCAATGCAGATTGGTGCAGTTATTATGGGAAACAGTATGGAGATTCTAAAGAAATTAAAAACAGAACTATCATATGACCCAGCAATCCCTCTTCTTGGTATATAACAGGTGGTTGAAATTATTACCTTATAAAGATATCTGCACTCCCATGTTTATTGCAGCATAATTTACAGTAGCCAAGATAGGGAGACAACCTAAGTGTCCACTGAAGGATGAACAGATAAAGAAAATATGGTGTATATACAGTATATTATTATTCAGCTTTAAAAAGGAAATTCTGCCATTTGCTACAACATGGATGAACCAAGATGACAATATGCTAAATAAAATAAGACAGACACAACAGGGAAAATATTGCATGATTTCACTTATATATGAACATTAAAAACTTTTTTTAAAGGTTAAATATACATAAATAGAGGGGCAAAGGTATAGGGAGGAAATGGAAAATGGGAGATGAAGGTCAAAGAAATAAAAAATATGGGCTGAGGATGTGGCTCAAGCGGTAGCGCGCTCGTCTGGCATGCGTGCGGCCTGGGTTCGATCCTCAGCACCACATACAAACAAAGATGTTGTGTCCGCCAAAAAGCTAAAAAATAAATATTAAAAAAAACTCTCTCTCTCTCTCTCTCTCCCCACTCTCTCTTAAAAAAAAAAGAAATAAAAAATATGTAGTGAATAAGTATAGATGTCTAGTGTATGACATTAAAACTATAGTTAATAAAATTATATTATGGGTATTTGCTTAATAAGTAGATTTTATGTGCTCTTGTCCCAAAAATGTAGGCAAGTTGATAGATATGTTGAATTGATTCACTATAGTAACTATTTTACCATGTATATGTCTTCATAATGTAATGTTGTAAACCTCAAATATGCACAATGAAATATAAACATAAAATTGATTTGTTAATAACAACAAAATAACTGCCTGAAATTTTGATTTGGATTGCATTGAATATAGAGATTGAGCCAGGAAGAATTGACATTATGACAATATTGAATTTTTCTACTCAGAAAGAAATAATTATTCTCCATTTTTTAGTTCTTCTTTGATTATATTCATTTATTGTTAATATAACATTTGACTAGAACTGTTTCAAATTTTATTAATATCAGATGGAAGTGATCACTCTGCCTGAGAAATTTTAAGAATCTACATAATAAAAGTACAAATATATGATACATTTTTATTACAGTAACTTGGGCAGAACTGGATAAAGTTGCAGTTGATCATGCTTATCATGGGTTCCTGATTAAAAAAAAACTGATTTTCTCATGGCCCTACTATATCACAGCCATATGAAATCATCCTGACAAATCACATTCAGAACATTTGCCATGAGATCATTTTATCTGTAACCATTACTATTCATATTATGGTGAAGAGTCAAGAAGCTGGGCTACTCTGTGGATCAACAGGAAAATCAGAGATTTCTAGGATGTTTCTATTATGTTTCCGATCACATTTCCTCTATTAGAGGTGATTCCTTTTGTGTAAGCTTGCAGTATACAATCATAAATCATAGGAATAACATAAGAAAACATTTTCATTGTGTTACTTAGTGTTGTTTTCTTTAGTTCTTTACTAACAATAAGAGAAATTAATAGACATATGAAAAAGAGATGAAATTATATATCTCTTTCATGTGAGATTATAGTTTGCAGTTCTGATTAGAGATGCAAAATTGAAATTTTTTATATACAGAAATATATTTCTTCCAATTCTTATATTCAGTCCATACATCTGATCTTTATTCTCATATACAAAGGAATTGTCACTGGAATGAAATCTAAATAATCATATGTCTATATACGAATATTCCACAAAAATCCCACTTTTACATTTAATCATAATATGAATTGTAATGCATTCCACTGTCATATATAAATAAAAATAATAACAAAAATAAAAAAAATAATAATAATAACCACAATAGAAGGGAGATGAGAAGAGTAGAGCAAGTGGATTGATGGGAGGGAAAGATGAGGTATTGGAGAATAGATTGAGCAAATTATATACGTTATATACATGTACAAATATAACACAATGAATCTTATCATTATGTATACTTATAATGCACCAATAAAAAAGAAAGAAGGCAGAAGTTAAAAGCATGCCATCTTAACACAACTAGTGAGCCCTGGAACCAGGACTAGAGTCCAAGACTGCTGTCTCCTAAGCTGGATCCTTTCATCACTACACTGCTACCTGGACTAGAGAACTTGAGAGCTCCTCTTAATGACCTAAGAGTATAAGTGCCCATCAGTGTTCTGACGAGAAGCTATTTGCTTTTTGTAGTTAATATACTTGAGATAATGTAAAAAAATACTGAGATAGCAGAAGCCTTACTGAAGTCATTAAATGTTTTACTGTAACCCACCCTATGAACCATTTTCATAATTGCACAATATGGAATTGACATCCCCATCATTCCTGCCCAGAAATACAGGAATAGTAGTCAATATGCTATGGGTTCATATCAGAACTGTGGAATATTGGATCAATTATCTCACTTCTATGAATTTTAAATTCTTTGTCTAGAAAGTACACAAATAACTACAATTTTTACATGATTGTTGAGAAGAATAAATAAGATAAATATACATTTTTTGCAGTTATTTATTCTTCAGTAACCATTAACAACCTACCTCCATCCCCTCAAATGTTAAATAATTTCAGACTCCTATTCTTTGTAAAAGTGTTGTTTTTATATTTTAAATATATTACATTAAAATCAATTCTTTGGAAAACTTAGACGATTAACTTGAACATTATAAAATTGAAATTGAGAATCATTGGTTTGCAAAAACAGATTCTGTTACATTGTTGTGTTGACTGGATCAGGCAATTTCTGCAATTTGTAAGAATTTTACCTTTCAAAGTATTTTAAAATTATTCAAAAACAACATTAAAAAAATTCAGAAACCTTGATTCTGTAAAACCAAACATAACCCTGACAGTATACACAGTCAGATATTCCTTGGACTTAAATTACAAAACATTTTGGATACAATTAAAAACATTTTTCCCTTGAGTTTTTGTGCTGACCAAGATATCATGTAGTTATAAAACTCATGTGGATTATGTGATACAAGCTTTGGACCTTAGTTATCTTTCTTACTCAAGTCACTTTGGTGGAGTCATGCAGACTTCTTTTCTAACTTGAAACCTCTCCCCAAATGTCTTTACATGTGTAAGTTGTAATGGAGAGACGTGAAGGACTTAGTATGTTGAATTGTCAACTACTATGTTGAAATAACATAGGAAAATGTAAATTAAAAACTATAATACTATTTATTAAATTTGGACCAATTATTCAGTATTTCTAAGAACTTTTTTTTTTAGTTACCTGTTCTGTGAGATGACATGATTTTACATTTTATAGGAAACAGACCAGATGGCTGCTTATTCTCTGGTTGATTTTCTCTTTGGTACCTTGACTTTTTTCTTTAAAAGGAGCTTGCTTTCTTTTCTCCTTGCCTTCCCATAATAACAATCTCAAGTTCACAAAATAGGGAGAGAATGTGTTCCTAGAAAATATAAGAATAGGAATATTCTGAACAAAATGCAGTAAGATAAAAATAAGACATTCAGATTATTTTCTGGTTATTACGATATCTCTATTTTCTGGAATATCCCTAGTTATTGCTTTGAAATTAATATCATTAAACAAAAATCAAAATATTAGCATTAAAAGATTGCACTCTTGAAAGTTACAACAGAAATTGTTGTTTTCACTATTTAAATAAACAATCTCTCCTAGGAGTTGAAGAGTAGGCTTCTTGTGTACATTTTATCCCTTTTTAACATAGTATAAATGTTGAGAGAAAATAGTTTTGCATGTTATTTTAAGAAATATTGTCATTTAATAATTTCATTTGTATTTATAAATATTTGTTATGTTTAAACAGGACGAAATGAATTGACCATTTTTTTTACTTTTATTAGACAGGTATCACAATTTATTTGTCTTTTAATTTTAGCTGGTTTAATGAGTCAAATTTTTTAAAAAAAATCTGTATATGTATTTTATAGTAAAAAAATATGATAATGTCCTCTAAAATGTTGTATAAAAAATTAAAGGTCATGAAAATTGCAGGTTTGTGCTCCAAACTATACCTCAAAGAGCCCTAGAGCCCAATATTTACTCTCTTCACAGCTGTTCCCTAAACTTTACAACATATATATCCAATGAATGACTATTGTGTCATCAGGTACAGAACAGTGTTCTTTTACCTCAAAGTTTTTTAATCCTTCGTATAACAAAAAACTCCTCAGGAATGCAGACAGTGTAGACAAAATATACTTAGCTCATTCATATTCCCAAAGAGAGTCTACTGTTGAGATGATTTCTTAGCTAGCTCTTGATATGTTCTACAAACCATGAAAATATCACTGGGAAGTGATCTGTGCAGATCAGTGAAAAGGAAGATACAGCTAACCCAAATTACCGTAATGATAGGTGACTTCAAGGGCTTGGCACAGTGAAATTTGGATGTGCATAAAAATAAAATCAGATCTGATGTGCACATTATTATCCCTAAATACCACTTCTTTATGAAAATATGATACCAGAGTACATTTCTATGAATGTATAAGTGAACAGAATAATAATTCCATGTAGCTGCAGGGAATTTTTGCAGTACTTGTCAAAAAATGACTGCAACAGAGCTTTAAGCAATTAGGAGATTTATTTTCCAATGTGAATATTTTCCTGTTCTAGTCAGATCAAACATATTAAAAATGAGGTCGTCAGCATGAACAATCATATGTGCTTTATGTGTACTTGTTATGCATGGTCCCATAAAAATATGTACTGGGGGAAAGACATTACAACCTCAATTCCTTGTAAAGACAGCAGGACTTAATGGGCCAGAAAGCAGGTATGCAATCCAAGGAGAAATTGCTCTATAACAGTGCAGTACCATGGTTGGGCAGACTCATGGTTTTGTTTTCCTTTCTAATATCATTGCACAGTCTATTTAGATGCTTTCTCTAAAATGATGCCCAATGATCCATATTTTTGGTTGTGTCAGAATATGTTATTAACAATAAACCAAGCCACTGCCAAAACCAGTGATGCTCTTCTGAAATACTCAGTGTTGGAAGGCAGGCATGACATGCATTTTATGGACTGATTATGTTATATTGGAACTAGAGGTATATTGTTTTCATGTAGTATGATTTAAAGGATATAGCTTAGTGTATGCCAATATTTAATAATATATTATTCATTTGAACATGAGTAGGACTGTTTTAATAGTTACACATGGCAAATGAAAATTCTATGACTATGATGTTGTGAGACAAATTCCCACAAGTAACAGGCTGAATTCAATAACATTACTTCATCGCTATAAATTTTAATTTTGCTGGCCAAATTCCTGAAAACTCTACTAATCCTAACAATACAAACTTAAAACATGAAATGTCCTTTATACAAAAATGGCAATTTTTAAAACTTATAATAACCATTATTATCAATGAGGATGTACTGAATTGAGAAAATGTCAAGTATTGACATAGTTGCTGAGAAAACAATGAATCAATATAGTTTTCTCTAGAGGGAAGTTTGACAAACAAGCAACATTGCTAAAACATTTGTGTCTTTTGACTAAACAAACTCTAAGAATTATCCTGAAAAAAATTAAAAATGTATGTGAAGGTTTAATTTGTCAAATGTTAATCATTATGCTATTTGCAAATGTGAAAAATGAAAATACTTTTACTGCCCAGTATAAGTTATGGTATATGCATATATCAGATAATTCACAACCATTAAACTTGCATTTTACAGAACATTAAATGATATTGGAAAATATTTGTTATTATGTAATGGGAAAAGGAAGTAAAAACACTGCATTACTAAATTAATTAATATATTAATGGATAACAGGGTTTTCACAAGTAGCATCGAAAATGGTAGTGGCCTGTTAATATCTGGCACTCTCCTTATGAAGCCATACTTGACCCTCTAAACCTTAGTTTTTGTGTTTTTTATTTATCCCACAACTCCTTTGTTTACTACTATCATGGTGATTAACACATTCTATTGAAATTGAACTATTTCTTGTCAGGCTTTCCAATTAAACAATCAATATAGAAAAGGTAGGCATTGTTTTAAGCGTACTGTTGACTTTTCAAAGAAAATATCCCATATATAGAATACTATCTTCTCACAGATACACTGTAATTGATTAAATGGTTTCTGAGTTAGTTGGCCAATAATATGGGAATTTTGAATTGTCTCGTCCTATTGCCTTTGTCTTAAAGATCACATAGTCAGAAGTACTGAGGAAGAGAGAAGACGAGGGGCCAGTGTTCTGTTCTTCTCCAAAGTAGAACAGAACTACCAGAGATCAAGCTTTGTGTGCTTTGTTTTAGCCACACTGATCTTATTTTAGTTCTTAATGTAATATCATTTTTCATCTAACTAGATACAGAAATAGCACGTGAAAAAATCTAGCATCAATTAATCGTAACCTTCAGCAAACTGGGAATAGAAAAATACTTTCCCAATCTGATATAGCACATCTACAAAAAGATCCTGTAGTTATATCATACTTAGTAACAGAGGACTGAATATTTCCCCCTAAGTATAGTAAAAGGGATTTTACCAAGTCTATTCAACATTATGTTGAATAGCTAATCTCAAGTAGTAAGGTAAAAAAAGAAAACAATATTCTTAGAGATTTAAAAGATAGAAAATAAAACTATCTTTATTTGTAAAAGTCATGATTGATTACAGAATGAATCCCCAAGAAAACAAAACTCTGAAATAATAAATTTACACAATATCTTGGAATGCATATACAAAAATGATTTTTAAAACACTATAATTCACCTTGGAATAGATCTGTATAAAATACACTGATAAAAAAGGTACAAGAGTTTACATCTTTGGAGAACATAGAAAAAGCCCCACCTTTTTACTTTAAAAAGGAATATGTGTATGTGGCATAAGAGATACCATTTTTAACTTTAAGATATTTATTATATAGTTGTTTTATTGTACCATATCATTAAATATTAAACCACAAAGAAGATGGCCAAGAGAGAAAGGGAGGGAGAAAACAACAATACAAAGAGAAAACAATTTAACAAAATGCAATAGCAACTCCTTACCTCTCAATTTTATTAATAATAAATGTATTAAACTTTAAAGGTAAATGGATTAAAAAACATAGAGTAGCTTAATGGATTCAAAAAACTCCTCAAATCCAGTTTTATGCTGCTTATAAGAAACTCACATTAGATTTAAGAACACATATAACTAAGAGTAAAGAAAATAAAAAGGTATTCCATCAAAATGGCAAATAAAATGGAGAATGGTGCCTATATTTACATTAGACAAAATAGACTTTAGGTCAAGCACTGTCACAAAAAAACAAAGAAAGCTATCACATGATGACAAAGGTCATTAACAGGAAGATATAAAAATTATAAATATATATTCACCCAACATCAAAGAACCAAATATATTAAGAAAGCACGGGCAGATTGGAAGGAATAAATATATAACAATACAATAATAGTAAGAGCTATCCATACCCTAATTACAATAATGGACAACTATCCAGACAGAAAAACAATAAGGATCAGCATACTGTAGAGAAAATTGACCCAACAATTATATAGATACAGGGTATTCCACCTAATAGAAGGGAAAAATTACTCTCAAATGCAGATGGAACATTCCCTATGATAGATCACCTGAACATGATGTTGGGTCACAAAGCAAGTATTAACAAATTTTAAAAGTTTGATATCATTTCAAATATCATTTACAATAATGAAGTGAAATTAGTTATGAATAAGAAGAAGAAAATTTAAAAATTCATACATATATGGAAATTAAACACACTCAAACAACTATTGGGTTAAAGAAAATTAAAAGTAGAATTATAAAATAAGACAAATGAAAACAAAACACCACATACTTAAACTTACAGGATGGATCAAAGCAGTACTGAGAATTTTACAGCAATAAGTGCCTTCACTAAGTAAGAGGAAAGAGCTAAACAATCTAATTTCACACCTCAAGGAATTAGAAAAAAATAAAAAAGAGCAAACTAATGCCAAATTTAACAGGAAATAATAAAACTTAGGGGAGAAATAAAAGAAATAGAGGATAGGCAAAAACAATTAGAATAAAAACTGACAAAACTGAGTTGCTTCTTTGAAAAGAAAAGAAAATTTGACAAACCCATATCTGCACTATTTTTAACAAAAGACCCAAATCTATATAACCAAAGTGGTAACAGCCATTATGATTGATGCTGTATAAATTTAAAAAAAATTAACAACAACAAACAAGGTGACTATTATGAGCAATTATAAACCAACAAATTGGACAACCTAAAAGAAATGAATAAAATCTTAGAAACATACAGCCTACCAAGATTGAATCAAGATGTAGAAACCATGAACAATCTAGTAACGAATAAGATAACTTAACTGGTAATCAGAAATCTCCCAACAAAGACGTGCCAGGAACAGATGGGTTCAAAGGTGGCTATTCCCAGCCATTTAAATAAAATTAATAACACTTCTCAAATTTTCCCCAAAAGTGGAAAGGCAAGTATTTTTAAATCTTTATTGTGAGCCCAGTATCTTGCTGATACTAAAGCCAGAAAAAAACACAAGAAAGCTACAAACTAATGTCCTGATGAACATGGCTGCAAAAATCCTCAACAGAATACTAACAAACCAAATTCAATAGCACATTAAAAGGATCATACATCATGACCAAATGTGATTTATACCTGGGATGTGAAGATGTTTCAATACATGTGAATCAATCACTGGAATGCATTACATTAGTAGAGAGAAGAATAAAAATTAAATTACATGATCATCTCAATAAACGTAGAAAAGGCATTTGAGAAAAATCAGCACATTTTTATGTGTATCAACAAATAATGTATGAAGAAATGTACCTAAATACAATAAAGGCCATATATGCAAATCTCATGGTTCACATTACACACAAAGGTTAAAAACTGAAAGCTTTTCTTCTAAGACCTAGAACAAAGCAAGGATGCTCACCATGATCACTTTTATTTAACATAGTATTAGAAGTCCTAACCAAAAGCAATCAGGTGAAAGAAAGAAAGGTATCTGAATTAGCAAAGAGGAAGTAAGCTGGGCACTGTGGTACACACATGTAATCCCAGTGCCTAGGGAGGCTGAGGCAGGAGGATCGAAAGTTCAAAGTCACCCTCATCAATTTAGCAAGGCGCTAACCAACTTAGTGAGGCTCCGTCTCTAAATAAAATACAAAATAGGGCTGGGGATGCGGCTCAGTGGTCGAGTGCCCCTGAGTTCAATCGCTGGTAGTCAAGAAAAAGTGGCGGAGGGGAATGGGTGTGGGGAGTAAAATTATATCTGTTAGAAGATAATATGATTTTTGTGTGTGTGTAGTGCTGGGGATTGAACCCAGGACCTTGTATGCAAGACAAACACTCTATACCAAATAAGCTATATCCCCAGCCCCCTCACATGATCTATGTAGAAAACTGTAAAGATTATATTAGTCAGCTTTTTGCTCCTGTGACCAAATGCCTGACAAGAGCAACTTAGAGGAGGAACAGTTTATTTGAGGTTCAGTATTTCAAAGGTTTGGCCATGGTTGGTTGACTCCACTGCTCTGGGCCTGAGATGAGGTAGAATATCATGATGAAAGGGTGGGATGGAGGAAAGTTGTTCAGCTCATGTCAGATGGAAAGGAGAGAGAGAGAGAGAAAGAGAGAGAGAGAGATATGTTGCCATGGGGACAAAATATAAACCTGCAAAATATGCCCCAGTGACCTCCTTACTCCACCCACACCCTATCTTCCCACAGTTATCACCCAGTATAGTAGTCTTGCAAGTTATCAATCCATCAAATGGATTAATCCACTGATTAGACTAGAGCTCTCATAATGTAATTTCAGCTCAAAACAATTCATTAACACATGAGCTCTTTGGGGGAACACCTCACATCCAAATCATAACAGACTCCACCAAATAAAAAATGCAAATTTCAAAACAAATTTAAGAAAATTACAAAATAGAAAATCAACATGCAAAAATCAGTTGCAAATATTTATATATATATATATATATAATATATATATATATATATATATATACACACACACACACTAACATCAAATTACCTAAAAAGGAAAAAAAAAGTCCCACTTAAAACAGCTCTAGAAAGAATTAAACTGCATTCCCATGTTCATTGCAGTATTATTCACAAAAAGTAAGAAATAAAAGCAACTTAAGTACTCATTAACAGATGAGTGGATAAATAAAATGTTTTATATATGTACAACAGAATATGATTATGCCTTTAAAAAAGAAGGAAATCTTTTTTAAAGGAAATCTTCAACATGGGTGAAGCTGGAGGACACTATGTTACCTGAAATAAACCCAATCCTGAAAGACAAATATTACATGTTGGCACTTATAAAATGAATTTGACAGTAAAACTCATAGAGAGAACGGATTGTGGTTTCCAGGAGCCAGGGGGAGAAGGATGAAATCAGGAGATGTTAGTCAAGGGTACAGTGCTTGAGTTATGCAAGATGAACAAGTTCTAGATAGCTATACAGC
Organism: Marmota marmota marmota; assembly: GCF_001458135.2. NCBI lineage: Eukaryota > Metazoa > Chordata > Mammalia > Rodentia > Sciuridae > Marmota > Marmota marmota. The sequence continues at coordinate 23,960,413 of NW_025999842.1, read as the reverse complement.
ATACCATCTGTAGTCAACAACACTCTATTGTATATTTAAAATTTGCCAGGTGGGTAGATCTTACATTAAAGCATTCTAATAAAATAAAATCACAATAATAAAAATAAATGAGTGTGAGGAGACTTTTGGAGGTAATTTATAGCTTTATGGCATAGATTGTTCTGATGTTTTATGGGTGTATATTTATCTTCAAAGTCATCAAGTTGTATGTATTAATTAAGTACAGCTTTTTTGTGTAAAACAGGTACCAGTGGAATAGCACAAAATCTAGAAAATGTGTTGATATAGACCTAACAATATGTGCATGATCTCTAGGTTGAAAAGAGAAAAATGATGGTGAAAAAAATCAATGAATTCTCAAATAGTGTATTATACTATATTTATGAATTCAAATACTCCATACTGCTGAATAGTTAACCCCACACTGTTTTAATGTGATTCAAATCAAACTCTCTATAGGATTTTGCATAGCTTTTTGACAAGCTGATGCTAATATTCGCATGGAAAGGCAACTAATTTAGATTACTCCATTTGGGTTTGGGGAAAATTTAAAATAAAAAATGAGGTCAGAGTACTCACAGTACCCAATTTCAAAACTAAGTATGAAATTATGTTAGTAAAAACCAGGCCACTTTTGAAAGGATAGACCTAGAGAGCAATGTGACAAAATAGAGATTCAGAAACTGCCTCACACACATACATTTAACTCATTTTTCATAAAGAGGAAAAGCTATTCACAGAAAAAGGGTAATTTGAAAAAATAGTGCTTAAAAATGATCCTCAACCTATTCTTGGTGATCATTTACAAAAATTAATTCAAAATGTCCCAAAGACTTAGAGGGAAATCTGTAAACTCTGCTTGCAGGGGCAATCAGAAGTTTTCTGAATAGGAGAAAAAAAATTAACATATAGAACCTGAAATTTTAGCATTGTGTTAGGCTAAAGGTAGTTTTATGTTATTGTATAGCTTTAATTCTATTCTTATTTGAATTTAGTCATTTCTTATGTTCCAAGTTTCAGGTATCAGCGTAGGTATGAGATAGTATGCTTCTAAGAACTTAATATATGGAGCTTCTCTTAAAGAGAAACTCCTGTCCTCCTTCTTTTTATGTAGAAGAGCAATATTAAACCAACTTCCCTGGCACAAATTTGAACACAATCTGATTTTTCAGTTCTTACTAGGGTTCCCCCATTAGCTCAGCTTAAATATATCTCTGTTAAAATAAACCTTCTGTGGCCTCCAGCCTAATGCATTTGTAGATGACATAATTTGGTCATCTATTTGTACACTGTTTCAAAAAAATTCATCAGAGACCACCAAGGGAAAGCATTGTTGGTTATTTTTCTGTGATCTCCAGCTTTTCTGTTAACAACTAATTTTATTCACACCAACTAAACAAATCTCTCATTGTAGTATTCTTAGCCCCAGGGCCTTTCAGAATTTCTTCATGCTGTGTAATCAGAAATATGTACCAGTTACTTGGCCAAGTGCACAGATATATAAATTATCAATTAATAGGAAAGTCATTCTTCCATCTATCCACCTTATCCTTTTTTTTCCCATAGAGCTCATTATATGATCTACATGAAGATGTAATTAATGTCACTCTGAAGCAACAAGTGGATTAAGAGAGATGATGGAGTTGAAGGAGAGAAACCCCACAAACTTGTGTATGAACTCAGGAATCAAGGTAAACAGGATGTTACAACCAATGTAAGTCAGTCAAGAGGTTATCAAGAGAGTCAGTGGTTCTGTGTTCAAGGACAGAAACTGAATAAAGTATAACCAATTCCCTAATAGCATAAAAACACTAGGGCCTAACATCTAACTAGTCTAAGATGAAAAATAAAGGTCAGTAAGATATCTGTTTCCAGAGTCCAGAAATGATTCTAAGTGTTCAGAGGACTGAAAGAAACCACAAAGGAAAATCCAAGGATCATGGATTCTACAAGTTGCTACTAAAAGGATCAGAAAGTTCCTAGGTGTCTATTGCTAGAGAAAGACTGCAAACAAATACTGTTTAAGCAGCTATAGAAAGGTAATAAATATACTTCATCTATAAGTCTGAATATGGTCTTATATTAAGACAATGGACATTTACTTGTAGAAGATTTCTAGCATACCCTGCATCTATATGTGGTCAGAACTAGTCCAGAGGTGGCAGCATAGCCAAGGAAACATATTCACACTCAGATGAGAATGGAGACTCAGGATCATAATGTTTTCATAGGTTTGGAAGATAAATTTCTGATTTATACACTCTGTTTTTCTAAATATGTTGTAGGGTAAGAAACAAACAAACTAACCATAGTCTCTGCCTGAAAGAATTTTGCCTGGGTAATTTTGAAAGACTCCATTGAGAGGCTGCCCCTAGGGAGTCTATTTCACAGTCTCATAGACTTTGCTCATTTAGGTTTTCCTTGCATCCAATCAACACTTTCTTCTGTTTAATTTAACCTTAATGAAGACATTTCAACAAATGTTTACTTTGCATCCCGTAACTTTTCAAACCCAGGATTTCAGAAATTGAAGAACCTTTTGGAGGCCTAGGTACAGCAAAATTAACAAGTAGTGTCTGCTTGAGACCTGAATATAAGAAGAAAAATCTAAAGAATGTATTAATTGCATTGTGATTACATTTTCATTTCAATGAAGACAATGAGCTATATACCAGGAAAGTCAAAACTATGCAGTTTTATTTTTTTATTGTACATTAATACGACTATTAATGAAACATAGAGTAAAAGTAATACATGTTCATCAATATTTATATTTGATGTTTTCTTTTGCTAAACCATGGGAATTTGTGTTGTCACATATAGCTTCTGGTGCCATATATTGCTTCCAAAGACCCACTACAAAGGACATCAGGTTCCAAACATGAATAAATGAATTAGAGATTCCAGAGGATCCTGTGACTATCTGTATATAAGGTCACATTAAGATAAAGGCTGTAGAAAATTGCTTATAATTAGAAAGTCCACAAGCAAGTAGGCACTGGATGTCTATGTCACTCTCTACTTAAAACCTGTTCATTCACTCTACCTCCCTTCCATCCCTTTCCCTGCCTCCCCGCCCCTGCATACTAAAACCATGTAAATGGCCTTTCTGGACATATTTGATTCATTCACAGGCAGACACTTGACCTATGCCAAGCCAAACAAAAGCCTTTGTAGGATTTTTATCCTGGAACGGAAGAAGACAAACTGCTTCTCTGGTGGCCAGAAGAAAATGGGAATGGGGCTAAGTTAATGCCACGTGAGGAAACCAGTCTCTAGGAAAAGAAAATGAAATGATAAAAAGACATATAGAAGAAAGAGACTAAGAGGTGAGTTCTCTGGTGAATGATATTATGGTTACAGTGCCATTTAAGACTATGTCTGCTTTTCATTTCTGTAGTTTGGACGCTTGGTCCTTTCTTGGATTCTATTGGTTGATAGATCACCATTTTATATGTGAGTTTTAGTTATTTTTTCATCTCCATTTTAGACAACTGATTAAATTTTAATATATACTTAATATATTTAGTGATGGTATTTTAGCTTATTTATTTATTATTTATTTATCTAATTTTTTTGCAGTACTCAGGACCTTACGTAGGTAGGCAAGTACTCTACCACTTGGCTACATCCACAGCCTTTGTTTTTCTATTATGGTATATGTCAGTTGAAATTACTCATTTGTTGCATGGTAATGTATGATTAGGTGGTTATATTCATAGTCTCAATAGTCAAAATATTCTGTTGGAAGAAAGACATGAGACTATCAGTAACATATATAATTATATATTTTATCATATGTAGTAACAACAAAACCTAAAAAAAATAGAATTACATTTATATCTGAAATAAGATGTGGAAGCTGTAATGCCTGTCTTAGGTTAGATTCCTAGAACAGAGCCTGAAACAAGCACTTGAGAACATGCAGATCATTGAGGGTGTGCCCCTATTAGAAAGTGAACATGGATACAGGGTGGGGAAGGAGATAAGGTGAGAAATGTTTTTTTCAGTGGGAGTTGAGCTTCAGTTTAATCCACTGGGGAGTTTGGGATAAACTGTACAACTGAGTTTTGGAATAAGGGCCAGACTTCTGCATTCCCCTGTCAGCCAGTTACTGAGTATGGCCTAAAACTCCTACTCCATGGGGTTGCGAGATCTCCCAGGTGAAAGGCCTGCTGAGAGGGCAGTTCTCCAGAGCAGAGGGGCTGCTGTGAGCCATCAACAGCTAAAATTTAAAGTGCTGGAGGATGGGTGCACCCTACAGGCAAACAGGATCTTGCTGTCTGGTCAGATCACCATCACCCGCTATGCTAAAAATGAGAAAATTTTGGGAGAGCTGAGAAACACTCAATAAGATTTTTAAAAGCTAATTTGTCTATGTCAAAATTAAAATTGAAAAAAAAAACCCACAAAACTATGTGAAATGGCTGGCAGATGATCAATGGTGAAAAAAGTATTTGGAAAAAAATTGAGACAGGAAAGGGTGATGGTTTTAACTTTTAAAGGCCTCTCATAAATCAGAGTAAAAAGCATCAATCTAAAAATATAAATATCTAACATAAAATAAAAGAAATAAAAGTAAACATTTCCTTTTATTATACAATGCTTCAGTCATATTAATGGTTATTTTTTAAAAGCACCAATGTACTAGCACCTGCCAAATATGACAGAATATCACAGAATACCTTGTTCATCATTCTGTTCCCAATAACTTGCATTCTTTACTAAAGAGAATGAGTATTATGAATTAATATATAAACCATTTTTAAACTAAAACTACCTTTTTTCTAAATACTAAATATAGAATATTATTGATGTGTACTTAGATACTGAATTAGCATTGAATTTAGCAGCTTGCTTTATTTGCCTAACATTTTGTTTATCAGGTTATATAGACTCTCAAACTCCTAATTTTCTAAGAAATTTAAAAATACAAATAGATGTTGGATTTCTTGAATATTTTTCTGCATTCATTTACATTAATCTTCTTGTTGTTTAAAAATGTTATAGATTAAATAGGTATATTTTCTAACATGAAATTATTCTTACATTCATGAAGAAAGTTCAACTTGATTCTGATTCATATTGTTTATATACTGAATACTTTGTTTAGGATTTAAAAACCTATATTTATATAATCTGGCTGATTTTTTTTATTCTCAATTTTTTTTTTTAAACCGGGATTGAACTCAAGGGTACTGGACCACAGAGCCACATCCCCAGCCCTATATTGTATTTTATTTAGAGACAAGGTCTCACTGAGTTCCTTAGTGCCTTGCCTTTGCTGAGGCTGGTTTTGAACTCAAAATCTTCCTGCCTCAGCCTCCCCAGCCACTGAGATTACAGACATGCACCACTGTGCCCAGCCTATTCTCAATGTTCTTGATTGGTTATTCTAGACAAATGGAGTGACTTATGATTGGATTCTGTTAATATCATCTCTTAATCTTAAGAATGGAATTATTTTTTTTTAACAGAAGACTTGTAAGAGCATATCGGTTTTTATGTATAAAGAAGAGAACTAAATTTTTAAGTATTTTTTAAAGATTGTGAATCTCTGAGATTTTTCATTTTCTTAATTGAGTTTTGATGTAGTGAATTTTTCCTGAAAATTTTCCATTTGTCTAAGGTTTCAGATTTATTTCTGTAAATTTATTTCAATTTCTTTCTTTCTCTCTCTCCCTCCCTCCCTTCCTCCCTTTCTTTCTTTCTTTCTTTCTTTCTTTCTTTCTTTCTTTCTTTCTTTCTTTCTTTCTTTCTTTCTTTCCTTCCTTCCTTCCTTCCTTCCTTCTTTCTTTTTGTTGTTATTTTGTTCTCTTTCTAACTGCTTAAATGAATGCTCTCAATTTGGATTTCCATAGCATCAGACTCAGAGGATTTGATCACAAATCCTCTTTGATCACAAAGTTTACTTGAATGGTGATCCTTGAAGCAAAATAAACTTCAAGACTATTGTCAAATATAAGGAGGGGCTTTTAAAAATAAACTCATTATTTCATCTGCAAAACATAACCATCATGTGTATGCATGACTCTTAGAGCTTCAAAAAGGAATAAAAGTGATCAAATTATGTACATGATGAATGTGCCACATGAATTCTGCTATTATGTATAATTATTTTGTACCAATAAAAATATTTTTAAAAAGATTAAGTGTTTATAAATATAAACATGCATGATACAAAATCTGCAGTCTTTAAGGAGAAAAATTATCAAATCCATATCATAATTAGATATTTCTATACCAAATCTGTAAGGTAATAAATTTTAATAAGTCATAACATAATTTGACTTAACTGATATTTATAGAACACTATACCAAATAATTGCAGAATATACTTTCAGGACCATATGAATGATTAAGTTAGACTTTATCCTGGGTCATAAAAAAAATCTCAATAAATTTCAAAAAGTTTTACATTTTATAGACTATGTTATTAGGTCAAATGGGGAGCTAGACATGCTTCCTATATTCCTCCTTTTCCCATTGTAGAATCCTAGAGAGGAAGTCTCTTGGGTTAGCCTTGGGCTGTCCTTTTCTTGACTCTTTCTAAAATTTGGAGACAGATAAAGCTGGATAGGGAAATGAAGGAAATGTTTCTTTGTTAATTGGCCATGATCTGATACTCTGTTGTTGCTGTATTGGCTAATGGTACCTCACACTTGGGATCACCTGCTGGCTCTCTTGAACTCTGTAGGTTCTTCCAAAAGTCCTGCATGAGCCACTAGCACACCTCCCTCTCCCTCCCCCTCTTTCAGAAGATGTAGTTTGGACTCCTATTTTACAGTCTGCTACCCAATTCTTCTTTCAGTTACACTTTTCACAGCCACTTGCTGCTTCCCCCCCCTCTGAAGGTACTTTAGCAAGATTGCTCAAACCAGTTATTTTCCACAGTGCCACTTATTCAGGAGAAATTTACAAATTCTTGTTAGAAAAAAAAATGGTGGAAATGCAGGTTGCTTCACTAGGCTTCTCTCCATTTCTCTTTTTCCCCTATCAAGAAATGCTTGGGGTCAGAAGGACAGATCCTTAGCCTGACCATAAGTTTGACAAGGAAAATGGTCATGATCTTCTTGTGGTCATCCCAAACATCTCCCATGGGCATGTGACATTCCCAATGACCCTAGCCCTCCATCTTTTGTAAGCTGGGGGAGGGATGGAGGTAACTGGGACGATTGTGTACATAAAACCTGGCTCTGAGATATGTGTGTGTGTGTTATAATATATGATATATTATAATATATGAATAATAATATTAAATATAATAAACATAAGAAAATGGGGAGATTACTTCCAAACTGATAATAGCAGTAGTCTCTAATTTAAAATTAAGTAGGATGTTAATTGCTATTTGGGGATTTTCTAATATTTGCCAAATTTATGTTGAAAAAATTGGTCATTTTTTCCTTTAGACAATATTATAATTATTATTTCTTTAAAAAAAGTCTGACAATAAGTCAATTTAATTGACATGTCAGCTCTGTCCATTAAAAGCCATGGCCTTATGTCCTCTTACTTCTTTCTATACTTTGTTAAATTAAAAAATAAAGTGATTTACATGATTGGGAAACGACATCATTAAGGTTGCATATGCATTATCCTCCCTTCATTAGCAATCACTCATATTTTGAACACAATATATATTTTACTTTCTTGCTCTTTTGCTTTTATTAGAAAGCTTTAGATACTCTAAACTTTGCTTCATTCTCCTATAGTTCATAAGTTCAAACTGTATATTTTAATGTGAAAATTCATTATGTGATCAGCATCTCAGATACTTTACAAATACCAGAAGTTGCCCTCTATAACTGTTAGCATACTAGATAAAAGAACCTGGAAATGCTGCTTATCAATAATAACATCGATGTACAAAGACAGGAAGGTGGGAAAGGTTATGCTTCTGCTAAAGAGATATGGAATTTTGGCTTATTGTGATTGACACTAAGATTATTAGGATATAAAGAAAGTAAAACACAGAATTCTAAGGTAATTGCTTTAAAATATTGCTAACATAAACCTTATTTTAAACATTTATATGGTTTTAAATTCCCTGAACATTAGGTCAGTTACTGTGTGACAAGATCGTGTGTCTCCATTTCATCATCCCTACAGAGGAGCAAAATATTTATTTCTCAGTATTGTTAAAAGACTCTATTCTGATGATGGATAAATTAAAAAATATAGAGTACCATAGAAATCCAAGCATATTACTCAGCATGGGCTGTCAAAACAAAACACTATAGACAGGGTGGCTTGAGCAACAGAAATGTATTTTGTCACAGTTCTGGGGGCTGAAGTTCAAGACCAGGATGTTGGCATGCTCAATTTCCAGAGAGGGCTCTACTTCTCTCTGTGTGTTCACATGGACTGCTGTGTAGAAGGTAGAGGAAGAGCAAGCTTTCTGGTGTCTCTTCTCACAATATGGTTACTAATCTCATCATGCGAGCCCCATCCTCAAAACTCATCTAACCCTAGTTATCTCCCCAAAGCCCCATTTCCAAATGTCCTTATATTGGTACTTAGAACTTAAAGATATGAATTCAAAGGAGGGGGGACACAGACATTTAATTCATAAACCAAGTTATTATTATTGGCAACATAATAATACTGATTGTATTAGACCAATTAAGAGAGAAAACTAATAAAATGTGTGTTTATATAAAAAGAGACTTAGAAGGAATTGGATCTTGTATCTATGGGGCTGCCAAAACTCAAGAGGTGCAGGTTGAGACTGTGAGCTGGAGATTTATGACAGCCAATGGTTCAGTTCCAGTTCAAGTCAGAAGAGACTGAGAACCAGGGGAGCTGGTGATGTAGTTCCAGTCTGTGGCCTGGCAGGCTTCAGTCTCAGGACAAGTTTAAGTTTCATTTTGAGTGTGAAATGAGGTAAAAAGCAGATTGTTCCAGTTTGAAGGCAGTCAGGCATTAAGAGTTCCCTCTTGGTAGGACAAAGTTCGGTTTTTTATTCTATTCAGGGCCTAAACAGATTGAATGAGGCCCACCCACAGGAAAGAAGGGAAATCTTCTTGACTCAATTTACTGACTTAAATCTTATTTTCATCCAGAAGCATCTCCACAGAGACATGCAGAATTATATTTTGACCAAATATCTGGTATCTCAAGGTCTAGTCAGTTGATATACAAAATTAATAATCATAGTAATAACTGAACTGTGGAAAAAGAACTGGCAACCAGAATTTCCCTGACTATAGTAATTTCTTCATTAGCACTTGGTCTCTAAGTAGGAATGAACTAAACAGACATGAAGGACCCAGCACAGTTCCCAGCAGGTGATAGATACACAATAATTAATATTCTTCCTTTGGTTTGTCCTTTCATCAGCAATGTCTTGCTATATCAGTGCTTTAATAAGGAAACCTGGAGATTTTCTTGTGGGTCATTTTTGTAGAAAGGGCAACGGGAACATACAGACTTTAAGACTGAAAGAGCCAATATCAATATTTATTCTTGTTAGCTGTATTTTCTCTACTTTTTGTTACCTGTCTCATTTCATTTTTCTTTTTTTTTAAGCTTTTAGTCACTTTGCTATAATATTCATCTTTTCTCTATCTCCTTCCTTTCATATCTAATTTCCTGAGAGGAATTTTGCAAAGTTTTGAAGTGGGTCAAACTTTACAAAAAAAAAAAAAAAGAAGACCGAATGACTTACTGAAGTCATACTCTATTAAGAATGGCAGAACTAGATAAAATAGTGTTTTTCTTCCTTCAAATTCAACCATTCTCCCTCTAAAACAGTCTGCCTTACAGAATAGATATGTTTTTAATTTATTATCACTAAGATGAAATGAAAATATTATTGCTTTACATATCAAAGTGCATAGTCCCAGTAAAATGGTCAGTCTAAAGAGATCATATTATCATTTCACTAGAACTTGGATTCTTTTTAAGGAAAATAAAAACTAAACCATGTAAGGCACTATAATTTTAAATTAACTATGAGCTTGCTATATACTATATAAGTGAAGTGAATATAATTCCTATAGATTTAACTTCATTTTATATTTTCATATAAACTCTGCTCATAAATTATAAACAAGTCTATAACAAAAAATATTTATTTCTTTTAAATAACCTTAATCAAAATAAAATAGGCAATTAAATTTAAGAATCTATTTATGTATTCAGTGTTTTGACTAATCTGTACCAGAGAACATATGGACTTTTCAATATAATTCTTAAATTTTCTGTTGTGGAAAAATGAGACCTCAGAAAATATTTTTTTTTGTTGTTGGTTTAAGACTATCTTAAATAGTTTTCCACCTCAGAATAAAAGTGAGCCTAATAATACCTAATTATCACACTTTAAGAAAAAGCTGGTATGTCACAATCCACATGGAAGGAGACTAAAGAAAGAAGGGTTGGTGGGGTAAAATCAATTATCCTAAGTAAAGTACAAATAAATTTAGCATCAGTTAAACTTTATTTGCAGCATTATTCTCTCTCTCTCTCTCTTTTTTTTTTGTTTCCAAAAGGGAAGAATAAGATTTCTCTTTCATAACTATCTGTACAAAGAATGAAGTATTTCTTAAATGTGAAAGGTAAGAAAAATGGTTCCTTCTATCAAGGGTTTTTGTTGGGGAAGATTTTTTATATACATAACTTCATTAACTTTTCACGACACACATACCAAAAATTTAACAGTCCTATTATAATTCCATTCTTACTTGGAGAAAACTAGAATAAAAGAGGTGAGGTAATTGCTTATGATTACACAGCTAATAAATGTCAGTCCTGGTATTAAAACAGCAAGTCTACCTTATTTGCAATGCTGCACAAATTTTTTTTAAAGTTGTCATCAATGCATCATTATCAACTAACTAACTAGGGCTCAATTGGAGTGGAACAAGGGCATTCCACTCCCTTCATACTGGCCATCATGTCAACGAGTGAGTGGCACACTGAAAATTGACTCCCAATGCTGTTCTGCTCAGATTCCTGGAAATAAATGTAGTTCAGAGTGGGGAATGAAGACAGGATCAGGCAGATGAATAACTGGATGCAGAAGGGCCCTTGTCAAGTACTCTTTTTTAGATTTTTTTGTTGTTGTTGTTTGGCACTCCTGTAAACACATTTTTTCAAACAATTAAATTAAAAATAATTTTCAAAAAATCAAGTTTTTAAAATATTTTTTCTCATCCAAGCAGATTACTAACCCAGTTTGCTGAGTTCAAAATTTGTATTTTGCTAAATGGTAAAATATCTTTCTTGATGGCCTCTTATTTGTCTGACAGCAATACACCTTGATGAATTTGACCTGCCCTTTTACTTTCGTCTAATTAGGATATAATTTTATAGAAACAACATATACAAATTTAATACAATTGCAATGAATAAAGGGCTTAGAAGCTATATTCAAGAACTACTTTTCTACATTGATGGCAGAGACAAATTAATGTTATGAAATGTTGTCACCATGAAATATTCATTCCATGAAGGTCCTAAAAAGTGACATCCTAGTACTCTGATTCCATTATTTCTTCTAAAAGACAGGCTCCAGACAAGAAGTAATCTCACTGAGACAGACCAATCTGTATGGCTCTAATTTCCATATGAATTGCAAGATTAAGGTTGAGGATTTGTGCCTTGAGTCTCATAAGATGGATAAAAATGAGCATCACATATGTCAGGAGAAGGTACCTTAATAAAATTTAGACTTTGGGGAGAACTGAGGCAGATGTGGAATGTAAAAGTATTTTCCTTTTTCTCCTCTTTGAATGTGGAACAGCAACTTTAAAAAGTGAATGGCCTCTTTTAATGGGTGGACTTCAGTAGTAAAGGAAATGCATTCTATTGCTCATTGCCAAAGAAAAGGAAGAATTCTCTGTGCTCTGTTATGTGCCAGTCCTGTAGTGAGCCCTGAAGCATAAATTGTAGACAAATCCCCACAGTAGTAGTAAGGCGGACAAATTGCCTTTATATATTTTAAGCATAAAAGTTAAGAGCAGCTATAAGTAATGGCAAAAATTCATATGAGCTGAGGGGCAACGTTGTAGTTGGTATGGCAACTATCACTTTGAATTTTCTGACCTTGGTGTAAAATAAAATTCTAGCTATGTTCTTTCTAATAATGGAAACACATGGGGTGCTTGGTAGGTATGAGACCTGTATATAGAGACCAGCCTCTGAGTCCAAGCAAATGAAATTCTAGGGATGCAGAGTAAAGCAGTAATATATATTTTTCATCAGTGATTGCATCTCTTCTGATAACATTTCAAACAGTAACTTAATAAGTCATTAGATATGTTGGGGTATGTTTTCCTTTGATTAAGTTTTCCTTAGTGATAGTCATACATTTAACTAGTTATTAATTCATTAATTTAACATATTTATGCAGTGACTATTATATATCTGATGCCATTTAAAGAACTTTGCATACAATGATGAATAGGAGCAAAAAAATATTCAGTTTTCATGGAGCTTTCTCTCTATTGAAGTGGATGGATTTAAACTGAAATAAGTGAATTATGAAACCACATTAGATTATTTTAAATTATATGGCAAACAAAAGAGTAGCTAAGAAAGTTACAAAGCATTGGGGTCAGGTAAGTGGCAAAGGAAGTCCTTACTAAGAAGCTTATTGCTTCACAAAACCCAGAGGATGTGAGGGGATGGGTGATCATGTGACTTGTAGGGCAAACGCACCAAGAACCCCTGAAAGTCTGTGAACAGAACATGTCTAGTGAGCCCCAAGAGCCCTGGGGAGCAGCCTAGTGAATAGGGCAGAGTAATCTGACACAAGTTAAAAAGAATGGGAGGAGAGAGAGAGAAAGAATAGGCTTTGTAAATCAGGGTATTGCAAGGAGTGTGCCTTTTACTGGAGTGAACTGGCTGTGAGTAGAGAAGTAAGAAGCTCTGCCTCAGGTGTCAATAGGGACATTCTGGTTGCTGTGTGGTAGACGACTATAATCAAGGAAGGAAGGGAGGCATGGAGCCATACAGCCCAGGTAGGGCTATCGTAGTGATCTGTACACATTACATCAAAAATAATAGCTGTGGGGGTTGTGAGAAGGAGAAGCTGTCAGATCCTAGTTTATATTTTGATAGTTGAGTAAAAAGTATTGGTTGATGGATTGCAAATGAGGCCCAGGTTCCCCCGCTCCCCCGAAAGTTACCAACATAATGGAGTTTCCATTTAGCTAGAGGAAAGAATAATAGCAGGTTTAGAGGGTAGATGGATGTCTACATACTGAGTTTGAAGGTGGTCTGTGCTGTCAATCAGTAGCTGACAATAGAAGTCAAGTAGGAAAAAAACTATATAATCATCACTAAACACATGATATTGAGAACAAGAAGACCTGTGCCATCTCTTGGTTCCATCACTGTCCTTCTACTCTATGGCATTACTTCTTGGTATGCGTTAACCACAGACTTTAAAGGAACCATCTGGTCACTCTTCATCTTGTTGCACTTTTTTCTTTCAAAAAACCATTCATGTCTTATACACCCTTAAAGCTTTAAATTTTTTTTTTACATTCCCTATTTCTTCACATTCAGGCAAATGGAAATTATTCTTTAACTTCATTTAATTATAATTCCAATCAGAGACATGGGAAGAAATAGAGAGGAACTTTAAGAAAATACACTGAAATCTTTGGAAGAGATTGAAACAAAGAATATAGTTATACCCTTACTTCATAAAATAAACTTGTTAGTCCTTTTCTTACCTGAATATTATAGTGTAAGGATTTCAATTTATAAATCAGAACAACAATTTTAAAGATGAATGAATTATTTGGTTCTATAAATGTCATGTGCCTGCATTATTGCATTTGACACAGGAAAGGAGCTCACCTGGTTTGTTTTACCCTGTCAACGTCTCTATATAGTCCAGTTAATACAACAGACACTAGTATGGAAGTATGTATAAACGTGGCTGTATAACAAATGTGATCCTGCAATCTGTTCACATGGAAAAATAAGAATTCATACCCCATTTGAATCAAATGTATGATATATGATATGTCAAGAACATTATAATGTTTTGAGCAACTAATAAAAAAAAAAGGAATAAATCTCTATCCAGCCAAGCCAGAAAGGTGAAGTGCTGGGTGTCTTTTCTGGTTCATCCCAGAGGCAGGCTGAAACTCTACCAGGCTCTTCTTGAGACCAGCAATCATTAGTTTTCTTGACTTCCTCTGAGAGGAGTGTGAGCCTTGTCTTCTATTTTCTGCATCAATGAGGTCCTATAGACTTGCAGCTTGTAAGGAGCATCCCCCAATAAATGCCTTCCTCTGCTAGCGTGATGCCAGCAGTGTCACAGTGAATCTGCTCAAGCAGTAAAAAGAAAAATAGAATTCTTTATATAAAATACAAAACAAAAACAAGTATCTGAGGTTTTCTTGATAATAACATCTCAACTTAGATCTTTCTTCCCTCAGTCCTGTGTGGCATCAGTATAAGATTAACACTCCTTGTATTCAGCTTGGATTATGATAGTTCCTCCTCCAAATCTTCACAGTCTCTTGATACCTAACAAGATAGATGCCTCCATGCTCCTGCTCAGAGTATTGTTTCATCATGTATGAGCTCAGAATTTGTGGAAAAGACTTTTAACCTTTTTATTTTGGTTTCTTTAACTGTACAACATGGATAAGTTTAGCATTTATCATGGGGTTATTTTGAGGATTAGATAATTAACACATTTAAACTTTAGAAAAATATCTCCAGATTTTTTTTTATTATTTACAGTGGTAATAATTTTATTATTAATTAATTTTATTATTAAGTTGCAGCAATATATCTAAAGGAATAATCCATGAATAATTAAAAGTTCCAGTCTTTGGAAGTGTTCAGATGATGTTTAAATTCTAATTCCACAATGTACGAATTTTGTTCTGTTAGCAAGTTGCCTAGCCTTTTCATAAGAAAACTGGTGTTAAATAATTCCACTTTATCGAGTGATTATAAAAGTTAGATTCAATCAAATAACATATAATCAATGGGCCAGTGATTGATAGTGGCAAGGAAACCATGACAGACTCATTTCTGCAAAGTGTGGAACTCTGATAGGCAACTTGGACTGGAGGACACCCTATCAGCCTCACCAAACTCTCTCAGAACTGTGCTGTCACCAAAGTCACTGTCATCACATGGTTTTTGCTCTCTCACTCCTTTCCCACACACTTCCAGCAACCATCTCACTTACCTTACAGGTTTCTTCCTTATAAATTTCTTCCATATCTAATGCATCTTAACCTCTGCTTCTGGGAGGACTTATGCTAATAAACATTTCTCAGCATCTTATTTTTTCTCTCTCTTAGCAATGTGTCATAGCTATCCCTTCAAAAAACTGGTATAAATTTAATCTACTCTTTTTAATGGGTTTAAAATCATCCCTGGATATTATGCTATTAAATTTATTAAATCATTCTGGAAATACAATTTTTTTTTGCCACTAGAAACAAAGCTTTAATGAAAGTTCTCTATGAGTGTACTGAACACCCTACCTTATATTTGCAAATTTCCTGTGGAATAGATGTCTACATGTGGAGTTACTATGTTTTTCAGTCAATTAATATTTGCCAGTCTGCTTTCTAAAATGACAATGAACTGTATCTTTATCAATGGGAATCTCAGCAACAATTTGAATTAATATTTGAGGGTTTTTTTTCCTTCTAGTAGATGTGAGATATCTTTGTAACTTTAATTTGCATTCCTCTAAATACTAAGTTAAAAGTATAAAACTTACAGAAAATAATTTCCTGGGAGATATCCATTACCAATATTGAACTAATGAGGAAAAAATATATAAGCATTAACATTTTTAGAGTACAAAAGCAACAAATCATTTTAGAACTAACTTTGAAAGAGCAGATATTATTATCAGTTAATATCAATTTAAGGAGAAAAGTACCAAATATCAAGATGAGTGTGTGTGATGTTTTGGAGAAAACTAAACAACTTAAAATCTCTGGGTATAAATAATGTAACAAATAAATATATAAAACAAATACTATCATAAGTAAAATAATGTAAAATGAAATTGCAATGGAGTTTGAAACACACTTTCAGGAGTGGACAGTTAATAAGAGAAAAGAAAATAAGTGGAAGAATAATATAAAGTCAATTATACACAGAAATATTTCTGTATTGTTTTACTAGAGAAACAGATGATAGACGAATTTATTAAGAAGTTTTAACATAATTTTCCTGAGTATATTGTTTCAAGCTATAAACTGAAGTATTTTTTTTCCAAAGAATGGAATTTTTAACAATTTGTTATTCAATTTCTGTCTTCACTTCTGTTGTTCTTCTTTTTCCTATTGGTGCATATTACTTATGCAGATACTGGGTTTCATTGTGATATGGCCTAATTTGATCAATTACTTTCCCCTTACCCTCTCTACCTCCCTGATCCCCTTCCTCAACATTAATGGTCTACCTTTTATATTCATGATAACTATTTTATTTCCCTTTGCTTTCCATAAGTGAGAGAAAACATGTGATCCTTGTTTTTCTGAGTCTAGCTTTTTGCACTTAAAATCATCTTTAGTTCCATCCACTTTCCTGAAAATGGCATAATTTGTTTATCCTTATGACTCAGTAATACTCCATTGTATATATACCCATATTTTCTTTATACATTCATATGTTGATAGACACTTGGCTGGTTCCATAACTTGCTAAATAGTAAATCTCTATGGAATGCTTATTTTAATTCTTTCAGGTAGATAACAAGGAGTGAGACAGCTGGATCATATAGTAGTTCTATTTTCAGTCTTTTCAGGAACCTCCATGGTAGTTTCCATACTGGCTGTACTAATTTATATTCCCACTGGCAGTGTGTAAGAGTTCCATTTGACCTACATCCCGACCAGTGTATTTGTTATTTGTAATGTTGATGATTGTATTAAAGTCATGTCCTCAGATCCCTACTGTTCCTCAAATGCTACTCCTATATGAGTAAAAGGGGCAACTTACATTCCCTAAATTCTGCCAAATATTCTTGCTTCGTTTATTACACTTGGATTGCTTTACTCTTATCACTCCCTTGATTTCTGAATATTACCCTTCTAAGTTCATTTTAATTCATGCCTTACTCTTTGGAGAATTCCAACTTCTTTTGCTTTGTTCTTAATTATGTATTTACATATTTTATAAGTTCACATGCAATATTCTTACACTGCCTTAAAACAAATATAACACAAGTTACTCCAGTATATAAAATTAGACATAGAGAAAACAGTTATTAAATGTTCTGAAGTGATACCATATATAGCAAAAACCCATAATCTAAAATGTGTGCAACATTCAGACAGACCACCTCAGTGCGTGAAGTCAGTACAGGGATCTGAGCCTTGGTCATCTGCAGAGCATGTGCTCTAGCTTGAGGTAGCTTTCCATAAACTCCTGCTGTAGATCTTGAAGACCAGTCTGCAGACCCTCAAGTTTTTAAAGGAATTTAGAAATAAAAATTTTTATATTAAAATTCTCAGTTTAGAAAATATCACTACTCATACTTGAATACTAAAGACCCCATGTTAATCAGATAAGTATGTATGTAATAGGATCTGTGGTCTTTTGTGATTTTTCATGTCTACTTTGAACCATAAATCATCTTTATCTTACATCTCACTATGAATGGGGAAATAGAACACCTATTGATCCTTTCTTGTATATGATTATTCCCCTCTGCTGGCTACCAAAAGCATTGCATATGAGACCTATGAAGTTATGTGCATGTAAAAATATGACATGATGAGTCCCATTATATGTATAGCTATAATGCACCAATAAAAATATATGGAGTTAATTCTTCTTCCTCTGTCATATTAAAATTACCATTTATACACACTCAGCTAAATGTCACGTAAAGCAGCTATGTGAATAAAGTTAGTCAAAATAATGACACACTTTACCCTTAGGAGTCTTTGCATGCAAAGAACCATCTTACTGATGCCTAAATCTGTTGACACAGAATTTCCATTGTTCACTTTGTGGACTGTGGTGTTCATATAAGGTCATGTAGAGTTTACTCTAGATTTCAAGCTTCAAAAGACAGAAATATTTTCTCCAGGAAGTGAGAAGGGAATACAGGTATGAAATAGAGGAAGTTTGTCTTTGTTAATTCTTGCCTACCTCTATTCACCTCTCTCCTCCTAAGAAATTTTGATCCCTACTCTCAAATTTGGGACTAAAGATTCTCCAAATTATTTTTCAATGGGTATTTGTTATTTGCTTGTTAAACATATTTAGAAAAATTGTATCATCGAATCATTTTGGATTTTATACTCATATTCTAACTAGGTGGTTTTAATTTCCTCAGTAATTTCAGCACATTTTTTCCTGTAAGTCAGCTGTTCACCATACCTAGTGATTATCATATTAGGGTAAAGTAAGAGGAAGGCATAGCATAAAACTCTTGCATATATAAAGGAAAAAAGTCACAAACTTAAATAGTGATTCTCCTCCTCCTCATCATTGTCATCTTTACCTTCATCTGTTTTTATCTTCATTATCATTAAGTACTTACTATGTACAGAATGAAATAATTATTAACACATCTAGTCTTTCTAGAAACACATTGGAAAAGTTTTGTATTTTCATTTTACATATGATAAGAGCAAAGCATCTGAGCTTAACTTGCCCAAGAATTCAGAGCTAACATATGGAGGTCATAAGATTCAAAATCAAGCAGTCCAATGTCAGAACCTTGAAGAACCCTTAAACAGGAAATGCACTGCCTTTTGCTCAGGAGGATAAAATATTCTCAATTACATAGCACTGTTATTAAATCCAGCAAGTAATAGGGCTCCTGGGTGATTAAATACAACTATTAATAAATTCATATTGAGAATATTGAGAATACCTACAAGCCTAAAGGAGGTTTTGATCACACAATGATATACAAATCTCATAGCCCACAGTGTGACTGTGATGCACTACTTCAACAACCCACTTCTTTCTAGGGAACTCTAAAACAATCACATCTCTTTAGCAAATTCTTTTAGTTAGGTAAAATTTTATCTAACTAACCATTATAAGTCTCTATGGGACCCAAGGGTCACATTAGTAATCCAATTAAAACTATTCCCCTCTGTCTGTGGGAGAAATCAGTATTGTTCTTTACAACAGAATCCTGTTCTGATTAATGAAGAGCTCTGGTGCTCTCTCATTTTATTTAAATAGCCTCACAGGGTCCTATTCCAGAATGATATTAATAGGACTTACAGGTTCCAGTGTATAAAACATTGTCCTTCTCTGGAAATGAAGGTGAGTGGGGGGTGGCTTGGTAGAATGACAGGTACAGATTAGGACAATAGTAACTATGGGCATCCTTAGAAAAAAAGTCTCAGAATATAGTATTGCTATTTTCTCACATTCTTTTTTATTTTTTTTTTAAACTAGAAGATTGGAATCTACAAATATGACTATGAAAAATGTGAAATCTGAGTTTTACTCTTATTAAATTTTTGAGTCTAGGTTTCTATAACTCATAAAAAGACTCTGAAGTGGGTGCAATAGAGATCAACAATGATAATTTCAAGTAACACCCATGAAGAAGTGTTCAGGGAGTGAGGAATTATTTAGTGTGAAACAGAGAAGATTGGGGAATAATTTAAACATTGTTCAAAGATATGAAGAAAAATTATTCATCTCCCTTCCATTGAGAGCCTAACAGCAGGAAATGGGCTTTTGCTGCTATCTGAGGAATTCATGTTATTATAGAAAATAGTTTCCTCAGGCAAAAGTTTTTAGGTACTTTTTCTGGAATGCATTATTGAAAGAGGTTTGTAGATCTTTTTCTGAAAGTCTTTAAACACAAAATATTTCCTCATCAGCTTGGTGGTGTTTACACATAAATCTATATAAAAAAAAGTAGGGAAGTAGGGATGAAAATGATAGATAGCATTTACTAAATTCTTAAGATCAAAATTGGAGTCAGTATCATTTATTTCTCTATGAATCAATTGTGAAAAATATTAGAATACATGTAGTAAAATATATCATATTTTAATGCATCATATTTTGATGCAGAAAGTTTGCATGCATTGTATACAAATAAATTTATATTTTACATATGCACATATGAAAATATAAAGGGTAAAATAATATAAATAAAAACTGCTCTAGGAAAACATTGTAAGACATATTGTACAATATACCTTGACCTTACAAATATAGGATCCTACCCCCAAATCTAATGAAGGCACTTCATTATCAGAATAAGCTGAATAAAATTGATTTTTACTGTTGTGAAACATCCCCCTCAGGGTGCCTGCCTGCCTGCTCCCACTCCTTGCTGCACACATGTTGCTATTTGGGAATCACTGCTCAGTGACATGCTTGACAGAAGGCTGGTGATTGTTCCAACTAGTCTACATGTGGTCTGTGACCAGAGCTCTTTCCTCATCCAGACTGCTGGATTGAGGGATGACTTTCAAGCTATTTGTCTCCACTAGTTTTTTAAAGGCTATGATTTGTTTGCATTGACATTTTATTTCTCACATAACTGTAGATAATATTTTTTAAAAATCATGTTTTTTAGAACCCTATACCATCCCAGACTAAGGAGTTTTGTTTTCCAATTTCTAAGTTGTTGAAATCTCATTAATTAGGACAGCTAATATTACAAATTTAAAGTTTATAATAATTTGGAGAAGGGGTTGGTTGAAAATTATTTTTACTTAGCAAATCTTTCCCTTAAATTATTCTAAATTGCAGCTTGAGCTAAATTGCAGGAGGAATGCTTAAAATACTTAAGTGAATGGGTGATTTTGAAACATTTTCAGAAACGCCCACATGCTTACAATTTACTTGCTAACTGAGAGCATTTTTGTTTTTTAGACAGAGTGCCTTAGCACCTCTAAGAGTCTGCTATTCTAGTTTGGAATATCTTAGTTAAAACTAATACATTTGTATTTATTTTCTATATGTGCTGTGATTTTTTTTCACTCAGTCCTGATTGACTATTTCTTATTTGGTTAACATTGGTAAAGTTTCATCATGTTTTTGTGCTGCTATATGATTACTGAAAATCATTGCAAATGAATTGCTAAATTTGGTCATTCTTTAAAGTGTAGAAGAGAGAGAACTCTTTCATACATATTATTTTCCAAAATGGCTGCCCTCTGAAATTCTAGTAAAAAGCATTTTGTTTATACAAATCTCCAATTATTGAATATAGGCTCTGTGCTTGATTATGGAGGAGCTAAGAGTTATTTAAGGCAGACATAGGCCCTGTCCTCAGTGAGTTTAATAGAGGATATTGCTAATGAGAACTGAGATAAGGATAACCAAAGTCTAATGTGGGAAATGTTTTGAGAGAATAAGAATGGATTCAAAGAGACTATTAACACAATCTAGGCAGAATCATTACATATAAATAATGACCAAGAGTAGTTTTAGTACATTGGAGACAAGGAGAAAGTGAATGGGATTGGTAACAGAACAGCAGGATGATTTCAGTTTTGAACATAGTGATTTTTAAATATGAACAGAAAATTCAAAGAAAATACACAGTTACAAAGGTACACATGAAGCTCAAAAGCGGCAACTACTGATGATACAGATCTTGGATCCCTCAGTCTGACAGTGGTCACTGAAGCTGTGGAGTAGAGACAGTCTACCCAGGGGAGACAGCAACATCACAGGAAAGACTCCCAGGAATGTTCCAATATCAGTGAGAAGAGACGTCTACATCTCAGGCTTCAACAACCTACGTATTATGCATCCTTGAACCCAATGCTTCACCCTTCTGGCTTAAAAAGGGAACAACTCATGAAGAAGAGCAAACTCTGAGCATAAATATTTTTTTTTCAAGTGATTTGATTATGAAGGAGTTGAAGGGGCTATTGAACAGAAGAAGTAATTTATTTTTTAAGGAGAGACTTGAGCCACTTTCAATATTGATAGGAAGCTGGGATCTCAGTGGTGAGGAGAAAGATGGCTTTCATCTCCGCAGGAGGGTTAAGGAAAGAATGGAGCAGAGACTGGTGAATATCTCCCTCCTTAAATTTCCACTTCTGTAGCACATTTAGCATGTAACATAATTTAGCTTCTCCAAGGTATTCTCTTTTATTACTTTATTTCATGTGTTAGCCTTGGTATTAATTGCTTCTAAGTGCTCTGAAAGCAGGAGATCACAGTTTGCAACATTTCCAACTGTGAGGTTAGAGATGTTGCTCATAATCATCCCCAAATGAGTCCTAAATATCAGAAGACAAGATATTTAACTGTTTTTGTTTCTTATAGAAACAGAATATTAATGGATCGTGAAAATGCAATATCAATGGGAATCCTATTGCCTTTTTTTCTGTTATCCAGACTGCTTGATTATTCTGAAGGGAAATTTTAAAAATTTGATTTAATCTGTGATTAAATATTATCCTACCATGTTTTTCTATATCTGTTTAAATACAGATAAATATGCTTGGAAATATAGATAGACATAGATATATAGATTAGGGCAATATTGACCCTTTTATTTTAAATAAAAACAAGACAGGCTCATTCTATTTGTATTACAAATTCATAATTTCTGACTGGCATGAGGAATACAAAAGGTACTCATGCTCTTTCCCATCACTGCTGTTTTCTGATCTAACCCACAAGTACCTGCTTGAAGAACTGTGTAAAACCTTCATGTTATTTATGCAACACATGGGTAAGAAGGGCCAGCTTTGAGGCCCAGAACATCTCTTATTAAGGTATTTTCTACCTTAAGGGAAAAGATTAAAACATTCTGGATGTTATCTGCAGAATGCTCTGAGTAGTGAATAATGGATTCAAGAGGCCCATTGCCCCGTATTTGGCAGTAGTATACTGAAATTTTAATCTCACTGCAATTAAAAAAATCTAAAAACCTTCATGGCCAAAGCAGGGAAGCATCTCAAGGTTTAGTAGATACTGTTTTAGTGATGTAGTATCAAACTGGTAAATACATCTTTTTTGTTGATTGACTTCTAAGATGTGGTATGACCTGTTTTCTGTTAATAGTTAATAAATACATAATTTAGAATTGTGCATCCAGAGTTGAGTGACACACCAGGTCCCACTATTGAAATATGCCAACATTTTTATCTGTTTATTTTTTCATTGAGGAGGTAATACAGTCAAATGATAAAAATGACAGTTCAAAATCTCTCAAAAGAATGTTTCAATTATTATTTTTTTAAAGAGAGAGAGAATTTTAATATTTATTTATTTTTTTTTTAGTTTTCGGCAGACACAACATCTTTGTTTGTATGTGGTGCTGAGGATCGAACCCGGGCCGCTACCGCTTGAGCCACATCCCCAGCCCTGTTTCAATTATTTTTACTCCTTGCCATTCTATGTAAATGTTGTCGGCAAAATTACTCAGTACTTTACTTAATGTCTCTGCTTTTGTTTCATGTCTACTATTTCAAAAACTGTCTCTAAATAAATGTTCCTGATATGGAGCCCATGACCATCACTTGACGTTGTCTTTCCTACTGAATCCATGGTCCATCTTTTCCTCTGACCCTCAAAGACATAGATACTTAATGCACATCATTTCTCGGTTTCAGATTTCCTCCTCCATAGATAATTAATTGGTAATTGAGCTTTCTTTATGACATTTGTGAGAGAGAAGGAAGAATAAGAGAAAGGTAGCTTGAGGAAAAACTGTGTTAGGCAAAACAGATTTTGGTTCCCAATACCTTTTTAAGTTGAAGACCGGCTATTGGAAAAGGATATGCTATGCATGTGAGTCAGCCTGTACACAGTCACATGCCGCTCTGTATGTGGAATCTGTCTCCAAGGTGCTATTTGACAGCTTGTATTTGCTTACTAACCATTCCTCAGCAAGGAGATGTTTGGGTCTGGAATAAGAGCTGTTTATAGACATTGGGAAAGTTGTCCATTGGCACTGTGTACATAAACATTTAGAATTACACAAGCATTATTCAGAAAATTTTCCACTAGAGCATAACTCTTTCCCTTATTCTCCTCCAGCAAAATTGTTTCCCTTCCTCCCATTTTCTCATATGCCTAAATATAGTAAAACTCAGAGTGGGCCAAAAGCACACATGTATTTTTTTGGCCTATATGTAAGACTTTATTTCACTCCTTTCATAGAATGTATGTTTTTTTCTCTTCCTCAAAATCCTCAAAGAAATTCATTCCATAACAATTCTTATCACATTTTCATTGCAAGCACTTGGTTTTTCATAAACATTGAGGGATGTTGGCAAGAATTCATTTAACAGATAATTCTGATTATGTTTTCTTGTATTTATTTCCTTTTGTCTTGTCCTTAGTGGAAGTTGAATGATTGCTTTTGGCCAACTCCAAAATCTTGTTTCACACACTAATATGAATTTGGGACTAATTGAATAAAGAAGTCTCATTGGTGTTTCAAACTGCATTGTGGTAGACTTTTCTAGTAAACTAGACTTCTAGAGTTCTATTAGAATACGCCTTTTTACGAAAATATTTTGCCATGCGTTTGCTTTATGTTAATTACCTCATTTCCTACTGGCAGATTTCCTATATCCCAAATGCTTCCATCATGGTGTCTGGGAACATGATGGTATTATTGGCAGAACATCTCTCCCATCTATTATAAATCTCACCATACATGTGCTAAGAAGACTCAAATAATTACATATCTATTAACGCTGAAAATCTTACTTTAAAGTTTTTCTGTGAGGACCATAAAATAACTGGTATTCATCAGGGCAATTCAAATTTCTAGTCATTCCTTTCATTATCAGATTGCACAGTTTTTTTTATGTCTACTTTTTTCACTTAGACATGTACCTATTTATTTGTTTTCAATATCACTTTCACTTTTCCTCTGGACAAATTGATTTCTATTCTTCACAGAATGAATTTGTGTGTGTGTGTGTGTGTGTGTGTGTGTGTGTGTGAATTGTGTTTTTATGACCTGATAAAGTAGATAGCATTTCAATTTCAGTCCTTTTATTTAGGTGCTGAAAAGCTGCTCAAAAAATGCATAAAATCTGAAATGTCCCCATACGTCTTTAAGACATCCAAAACATGGAAATGAGAAGTGTTGTATGGCTTTTAATTGATTGGATAGATTCTGCTATTCTGTTCCAAATTAACTTTGCTTACAACTGTTAGAATTGCCAGTCACTGAAGGCCCCTGGTGCTGCTGTTCTCTTCATCCTGGATTGTACTCCACACATTTTTCACCCACTCTAGTTCACCTTCCAGCACTTATCAGAGTTTGGACCTACCTTACCTGTCTTTTAACAACTGTTCCTAGTGCCTTCTCCTTCTTTTTAAGCACACATGTCCTTTGGCATTTTCTCATCCCTCTCTGGTGACTAAATGTCCTTAGATGCTTCTCTTTGAACTTTAAATTTTGACTTTTTCATTGCTCTGTGGTAAGATTTTGCTCTTCTTTTTTATACCCTATCCTTCAGAGAGCTCAGCTAGGATGAATGGCTTCATTTATGGCTTATATTTGATAACTCTCAAATTGAAAAAATCTTTATCCCAAAGTTTTAAAAAATTATCTGCCATACATAAACTCAACTGGTTGCAACAAAGGCATTAACAATCAGATTTATGCCAAACTGAATATGATTCTTTCTCTGTAACAACCTCACTCCCTCCAAAATTGTTCAAAATGGTTTAGTCTTCATGGTAGTGAAAGGGTCCAAATTCCACTAGTCATCCTTGACTACTTTCTTCATCTCCTTCCTTAGCTAGTCAATAATCAGATTACTTCAAGTCTACCTCTAAAACATATCCAATTCATTCTACTTTTCTCCATTTAGAGTCCTCATTTCCTTCTAACCACTGTCACTTCTCACTTGGAATAACTGGTCTCTAAATGATCCTCTTTAATTGGTACTTCATATTGCAGTCCGAGTGATTTCTTTATAAAAAGCATTTTAAGCATGTTATTTCTGTGTTTAAAATATTGCTCTGAGGAGAGGGATAGCTGGGTCAAATGGAGGTTCCATTGCCAGTTTTCCAAGGAATCTCCATACTGCTTTCCATATTGGCTGCACCAATTTTCAGTCTCATCAGCAATGTATGAGTGTGCCTGTTTCCCCACATCCTCGCCAACACTTATTATTGTTTGTCTTCATAATAGCTGCCATTCTGACTGGAGTGACATAATATCTTAGAGTAGTTTTGATTTGCATCTCTCTAATTGCTAGAGATGATGAACATTTTTTCATATATTTGTTGATTGGTTGTATATCCTCTTCTGAGAAGTGTCTGTCCAGGTCCTTGGCCCATTTGTTGATTGGGTTATTTGGGGGGTTTTTTGTGCTTAGCTTTTTGAGTTCTTTATATACCCTAGAGATTAGTGCTCTGTTTGATGTGTGTGGGGTAAAAATTTGCTCTATGGATGTAGGCTCTCTGTTCACCTCACAGATTATTTCTTTTGCTGAGAAGAAACTTTTTAGTTTGAGTCTATTCCATTTATTGATTCTTAGTTTTAATTCTTGTGCTATAGGAGTCTTATTAAGGAAGTTGGGGCCTAATCCCACATGATAAAGATTAGAGCCTACTTTTTTCTTCTATTAGATGTAGAGTCTCTGGTTTATACCCAAAAGACTTAAAAACAGCATACTACAGGGACACAGTCACATCAATGTTTATAGAAGCACAATTTACAATAACTAAATTGTGAAGCCAATCTAGATGCTCTTCAGTGGATGAATGGATTAAAAAAAATATGGCATATACACATAATGGAATTTTACTCAGGAATAAAAGAGAATAAAATCATGGCATTTGCAGGTAAATGGATGGAGTTAGAGAAGATAATGCTAAGTGGAGTTAGCCAATCCCCCCTCCCAAAAAATGCCAAATGTTTTCTCTGATATAAAAAGGCTGACTCATAATGGGATAGGGAGGTGGAGCATGGGAGGTATTGATGAATTCTAGATAGGGCAGAGGGGTGTGAGGGAAAGGAAGAGGCAGAGGATTAGCAAGGATGGTGGAATGTGATAGACATCATCATCCAAAGTACATGTATGAGGACACGAATCTGTGTCAACATATTTTATGTACAACCAGAGATATGAAAAAATGTGCTATATACATGTAATAAGAATTGTAATGCATTTCACTGTCATTTTTTAAAAATCAATAAAAAATATTACTCAATATCAAGTAATTGTTAAATTGGCCTGCAATACCCTATTCACACTGACTCTGGCATAGCACCCAGGTTATGTGCTCTACTACTATTTATTCCACTCAGTCCTCCAACAATATTGTCCTTGCTTCAATGCCCTGTTGTCATATGCTGTGTCCAAATCCAGGGCATTCTTATATCCCTTGTCTATATGATTTTACCTCCTTATGTTTTGATAAAATAATCTTCAGAGCTCAATTATTACTTGCTCATAGAAGCTTCCCTAATGATATAGATTAAATCAGGTACCTTTTTACATGTTTTAATTACATCTTGTTATGAACCACACATTTGGGTCCCCTCAAAATTCCTATGTTGAAGCTCTGAGCATAGGTATAGCTATATTTGAAGAGGGAGCCTCTTAGGAAGTAATTGAGGTTAAATGAGTGGAGCCTTACCCATTAGTGTTCCATAAGGAAGACATTAGAAAACCTGACTTTTTAAATTCTTCCTTACATATGCACCAAGGAGAAGCAATTTGAGGCCGTGGTGGGACAGCAGTCATCTATAAGCCAAAAAGAGATCCCTCAAAACAAACTGACCATATCACATGGGCTTAGCTTGGGCTTCTAGTCTCCAGAACTCTCAGAAAGGACATTTCTGTTGTTTAAGCCATTCAGTCTATGGTGTTTTGTTATGGCAGCCCAAGTTGACAGGCTTAAACTTTCTCTTTATAATACTCATAATGACTCTAAGTCACTAATTATTATTTTTTAATATTCTGTTTTTTTAGTTGTAGTTGGACACGATACCTTTATTTATTTATTTATTTTTATGTGGTGCTGAGGATTGAACCCAGGGTCCCACATGTGCGAGGCGAGTGCTCTACCGCTGAGCCACAACTCCATCCCTTACTAAATTATTATTAAGTTGGTCATTTAATGACTGCCACTCTTTGGGGAAAGGTAACCTGGCTAAAATTGGGCTTGTTTTTTTCAGCACTTGATTGACATCTGGTGTCTATCTATGAGTTTGCAAAACTAAATATATATGGGTACTTAACAAGAAAATGCATTAGTTGAGTAAGTGCTCAGGAGAGGGTTAATGCTTGGAAAACAATTACTAGAGAAGAGATCTCAGAGAGCAGAACTTCCCAGTCATAGGCAGAAATAAGGCACAAAAGGAAGTAGAACAGCAAATAGTGAGAAGACAAAATAAGTTTATTGCAGAACAACTTAGAAATTCATCAGCAGTTCTCTCCACTGATAAAGTAAACACATAAATAAATAAATAAATTTCAAAATACAGCCTGGTTTCATCATCTGTCAACATCTTTCATCCACTCCTTTATCCTCACAATCCTCCTACAAGACCTGCTATTTGGAAATAAATAGAAAATTATCAACAGTGCTCAAATAGAGCAACTTGTAGCTAAGGCAACTTGAAAGTATTGCTTATCTTCTTTATCTACCTGGAATAATTTTATTCTACCCTCCTAGCTAGTAGACAGGCTGAACTTTCAAATCAGTGGTTCTCACCTTTTAGACTTTCATATAGCTTCAGGTGTATGTGAACCCTTTAAAATTATATGTTCTTTTTTTCATAAATGCACGGTTGTTGTGTCCTTTTGTGAGAAAGGGCACGATAATTCTTGGAAGGTACCTGCAATATGACTTATGCATATTCTTGGAAAGTACATGCAATATGACTTATCACAGTTTATCTTGGATAAACTCTGTGATAAGTCTTATTGCATGTACTTTATCTTTCAGATAAACTCTGTGATAAGGTAATTTGATTCCAGGTAAATGACTAATGCAGCCACCATGGGAAAGAATGATGGCCCTTTTGTCACCCCTTCCCCCACCCGTTTAATGTGTATTGCTTAGAGAACACAGCTTGGAGAATTACCTGGGCTTGAGTGGTCACTGTCTGCCTTCTACTTCCATTTTTCTATGCATTATTTGTTGCTTCACCTCTTTGTACCTTTGTAATGCTAAATATTTCAAGATTCAAATTAGCCATTCACTGCCTTGAGCTTTTCAGAGTAGTAAGAGTTCAGTATTAATCAAAAAAAAAAATAAATAAATTTCAAACTGTGGAGCTAGAAACTAAATGACAGTTATATTGCTAACCAGAAATTTCTAGCCAGTAGTAAAATTCTGAATGATTCAAGCAGTAAGACATATATCAAAACTGTTATTAGAGCTATTAGGTTTAAAATATAGTTATGTAATATCAAAGAGTATTCAAATGCATGCATAACAAAAATTTACAATGATGTGAATTCTCTGGCTAAAATAGTTGTTCAAATGTATAAGTTTTTTGTTGTTAAATTTGCCATATTTTTCTTATTTAATACCTTTGGATTATAAAGTTGAACTAACATATTAGTATAAAATGTGGTTAATGCATGTATAGATTTAAAATGAGTTTGCAAAACTAAATATATCTTGACTATTATCTATTTCAAATACATAATCATTTAGCATAATGGATTCTTAGAAATAGGGAAATATATTAGGAATGGAGTAAAACAAACAACTCCCAACATCCAAACAAAGGCTTTTATTTCTTTTGGTAAAAATTTTCTAGTACCTAGCAAATAACCATTTTCCCATCCCTTATTTAAGAGAACAATTAATTTATTGGGGTTGCCTAATTAAAATAGTACATTTTCTTCTCACCTGCAGGCAAAAGGTAGCTAGAATTTTGGAGCAGATGTATGTTTTGTGGGGGAATGGGATCCTGGGGATTGAATCCTGAGCCTTAAACTTGCTAGGCAAATGCTCTACCAATGAGCTACCTCACCAGCCCTTTTGGGTAAACTTGTAAGCACTCTTATAGGGGACTAAGTAATCTTGGGAAAGGTTCACATTTTTCCCATCAATTTTTTTCTTCCTATTTGGAATATGAAAGTTATGACTAAGTATTTGGCATCTTGTAGCAAATGCTTATGTAGCAAATGCTTATGGAGAATTGAAGACCACATACTAATGATGACTATGCAGAAAATGGGAAGGATCTTGGGGCAAGGGTGACACCGTGTACTAGCCACATTGTATTTACTCCTTATCTTCTGATGTTTGCAAGGGTAGAACATAAACTCATGCAATTGAAGCTATTGGGCTGAGTATCTGTTTCTACTATCAGTCAAATTCAATTCCTGTGTGATGTTTCTGTGATTAGAAATATTGCTTAGTTGTAAAAAAATAACATTAAAAAAATAAGCTTTTGGTAGTCAAGGTAATGGTGTCTGCCCAAATCTGAATTTGCCTGCTCAGTTTCCTCACAATCCTATGAATCAACAAAGAAAAAATAAATCCATCTAATTCCTCCTCCATCATGACAAGAAGACAGAAGATACTGTGTTTAGTCATAAAAATAGACACCAAGCTTTTTCTTACACTTCTGTTCATGCCTGTGCAGAGGAAAAAAAAAGATGAAGCTAAAATCATTCTTATCAAATAAGTTCACACTAAGTGTGAAAATGCTGAAAAATAAGATGCTATAAGTCAGAGTACTATTGAAAATGAATTTAAAACAGGACTGCTGAGGCAGTGTAAGTAGAATAATATTTTGTGGGCAGAAAAGACTGAAAAGGAAGGCAGAGAGAACTTGGCAACTGAACAATGAAAAAAAAAAAGCAAGAGGATGAAATTTAGGATTCTGAAAGACAACAGATACCAAATTCTTTTTCTATCAGCCTCCCCAAAGTCTGTGCATTAAAGCAAATAGATTTATATGCACTTACCTAACAGGGATTTAGTAAACTAAAATCCTTTACTTGTACCCTGAAATTTCAACCCTATTTAAGAAATCCATAGACATTAGCAGCATTCACTTATCCAAAGCTATTTTAGCTGATGAAAAACCTAAGATAATTATAAAAGAGGTCCAGTGATACATACCTTTAGTTCCAGGTTCTGGGGAGGCTGAGGTAGAGTATTTCTTGAGCCCCAGAATTTAAAACCAGCATGGGCAACACAGTGAGACCCTATTTAAAAAAAAAAAAAAGCAAGAAAAGAAAATTTTAAAAAGGAAAAAAAAAGCATCAAATATGAAAAGAATAAAATTAAAAAGAAAGCAAACATAACACTCTAAAATGAATCAAATCCTTTAAACTATCATTCGAGTATGAACATATGAATAGATCTTTATTCAGAATTTAGAAACCTCTAAACAGAAGTTCATAAAAATAAAGGAAGAAATAAAATGAGAGCTGTTTTAATTCTGGAAAGATAGAAGAAGAAAAAACTTTAAGAAATAAAGAACAAGTTATATAATGATTGAATTAATTATTTAATTATTATTTTAATAATTACAATAACTACTTAGTAAGGGAAATTGAAGAAAAGCTAAAAAATAAAAAAAAAATTTAAAAAATAGAAAGGGTATAGGTATATTTTTTATATAAAGAATATAAAAAGAATCCAAGAGAAAGTAATGAAATAGAAGACCAGCAAAAAATACCCAAGTCCCTGATAAAGAGACAGTGGGAATCACTTAGTATTTAAAACTGTCATCCAAGAAAACTTTCCAGAGAAAAATAACTCCTACATCTTCATTCTGAAAGGGTCCTATGAGTGGCTAGGAAAATTGAACATTGATCTTGGAAAATAAACTGTACTAGTTCCATCAGTCTTTTTGTCTATTCTGCACAGATACAGCAAAATCTCCATTACTGTATCTATCTGACAAATATGAACACGTGCTAATAGGAGTATTTCAACAATGCCGTTTGTCATTGTTATCACTACTTTAAGCCCTTTGCATTTCCATCTAATTGTTTGAATCAATCTGTCAATTTCCATAGTAAAACTTAGTGTCGTTTTATTGTAATCTCACTGAATCTATGTATGAATTTGGTAAGAGTGGATGCATTTTCAATATTGAATCTTCCATGAATATTGGTTTTCCTTATAATTGCTCTCAGCAGTGTTTTACAATATTCAGTGAATAATATTTTTACTGTTTCCAGTCATTGATATTTGTCTTAACTTCTGTATTAAAAATAAACACATAAAAGGATTTTAAGTACTTTTCTCTTTAAAACTGAACCAGTTGATAGAGTTCTAGAACATACTGAGAGAGAAAGGAAGGCAATTAGTAAAGACAAGGCATATACACTCATGATCCATTTCTTCCTTGAGTGAAAAAATTTAAGAATGTCAAATGCTAGTATCAAGAATGCAACTTTTTTTTCTCATCAGTAATGTTAAACCATTATATTTCAGCTTAAATTTCAATGTACAATGAATATATATATATATATGTATATNATGAGTGTGTGTATGTGTATGTGTATATATATATATATATATATTTGATAGCTATTAGTACACATGACAAAATATTTAAAATTTCCTGTTAAAATTTATTATTAAACAATGTGTTTGTAAGATAATTAGTGCTTCATTGTATCATTTGTAAAAAACACTAATCAATATTTTGTCCTTTTATTACAAATATTTTTAAAGGAGTGTACTTATTTCTTAGAGTGTACTTATTTCTTAGAGTAACAAAATAGTAAACACTGTGTAGCTTAGCAGAAACTTATCATCCCATAGTTCTGGAAGCTGGAAGTCTGAATCAAGGAAGCAGGGTTTGTTCTTGCTGAGAGCAGTAAAATATCTGTTCTGTTCTGCTCCCTTCACTTCTAGAGGTTTGCTCGTAATCTTTAGAATTCCTTGGCTTGTAGGCACATCACTCAATCTCTGCCATCCTGTTCACATGACATGCTACCTGTAAGTCTGTCTGTGTTCAAATTTACCTTTTTTTATAAGAATATAAGTCCTATTGAATTAGAAACTTACCCTTCTCCAGTTCAAACTGCATCTTTTTGTTTTTAAGCTTTATTGACAAAGTACTATTGACAAAAAAATTTGTATATATTCAAAGTTTACAGTGTGAGTTTTTTGAAACATGCATACATTGTGATTACTCAAACCAAGCTAATTAATATATGTGTCATCTCACATTGTCACCTTCTCTCTCTTTTTTAATCTCTTGATGGTATGAATATTTAAGGTCTACTCCCTTAGAAAACTTCAAATATACACCGCATTGCTATTAACTGTAATCACCATTTTGTCCATTAGATCTCATTCATCCTCTAATGGCAAAATTGTATCATTTGGACAATATTTCTCTATTTTCCCCACTTGCAGCCCCAGGAGACTACCCTTCTACTCTCTGTTTCTTTGAGTTTGATTATTTTAAATTCATATAAGTGAGATTATAAACTATTTATTTATTTTTGTATCTGTCTTAATTCACTTAGCATAATGTCCCATAGGCTTATCTGTGTCATTAAAAATGGCAGAATACCCTTCTTTTTTAAAGACCAAATAATATTCCATTGTATGTATATGTGTGTGTGTGTGTGTGTGTATTCTACATTTTTAAAATTCATTAATCCATTGACAAACACTTCAGGTAATTCCTTATCTTAGTTATTGTACGCAATGCTGCTATTTACACCTTTAATAAACATATTTCAAAATAACTTAATATTTTTGTGAGTAGAACATTATGCATGAATATCAGAGGGACATAATTAAAATCAAAAATTATTTCTATATTATAAAACTTTTAACACATAGATTTCAAAATGTTTATTCAAACCCTTACTTTATCTAAATGTGCAAAAATTAAAAATAAGGACTATAAATCTCTAGGGAATGGTCAGAAAATTTGTGCAGGTATCAATTAATGGTAGAAATACTGCCTTGTGTAAAAATGAATCATGCTTTTGACCCTTAATGCGAAAATTTATAGTTCCCACTAGTAGGATAAAATTTACTTGTCTTGTAAAATATTTCATTTTACTTTATTATTATTCTGAAGATGCCTATTTTCCTAATTAGTCTGTAAATTTTGGAACCTACTTATGCATGATTTCATGTTTAATTTAACACCGATATGCTGCAGACAGTAGGTGTTCAATAATTATTTCTTAAAAATTATTAGTGATGAATAATTAATAGTAATGATACCAAAATGAATTGATTATATAGAAATGATTAAATTTTGCATTGCTGCTATTGTGGTTTCTAGTATGCCATTTATTTCATTTGAGCAAACATTATTTGCATGCTATCTTTTATTTCAAATAATTGCACAAAGTTTGTTAAGTAGGTATGTAGGAATCACTGCATCTTCTACTATATTACACCCCAGAGTGAAATGTGGCATCTGCTACACAATGCACAATACAACATCAAAACATTTCTATCACCCAGGGGGTCATCAAGTCTGACTGAAAGCATAGCAGCTCAGATTTAAGACAGTCAAATATAATTACTTGAAGATAAATTTGACCAAGAAAGTAGAATTAATCTATTTTGCCAATAAACTCATTGATTGTTTTGGGAACAACAGTAAAATAACCCCTAAGCAATTAAGTAGAACAAAACCAAAGTTACCTGTCACATAATTACACAGAGATATTTTTGGAATTCTAGATATTATGAAAAACTTCAAGTTTCAGATTTAGCTTTCAAAGACATTTGGGTTTTCTTCAGTCTTTCAAATTGTGATGGTAGAGAACTGGAAATATGTCCAATATAAATAAATGAACACAATAAATTCAATAACACAAATATTGTAGGACTCTGGTTCATAAAAGGAATCAACCAAGCAACTTTAACTTAAGCAACTTTAAGTTAAAGTGTTTTCTTTTTCAACT
This sequence comes from Marmota marmota marmota, assembly GCF_001458135.2. Classification (NCBI taxonomy): domain Eukaryota; kingdom Metazoa; phylum Chordata; class Mammalia; order Rodentia; family Sciuridae; genus Marmota; species Marmota marmota. Next base: position 23,925,671 of record NW_025999842.1, on the reverse strand, counting down.
TTATGAGAATTTTAAATGAAATTCAAGGATTTGTTTTTACATCAAAATAAAATGTTTCACAATTTTTTACTAACATGATAGAAAAGGAAGAGGCACTTACTTATTTTGTGGATTTTAGTATTACACCAATTTCCCATAATTCAGTAAGGCAGAAGAGTGATCACAAGTTTTGAAATCACCCTGACTTTCCTTCAAATGTCATGTTCGACATATTTCAGAGCATATAGGCAGAAGCTTTTTGCTCATTGAGGGAGATGACAGGTGGATTCTCACCCAGTGATTTAAGCTGTTATTTTTCCCTTAAAAATTTTTGGCAAGCATTTATGGTTTATCTTGGATAAGTGAAAGTGCATGAGTTGTTCCTTTGTCTTTTATAAATATCTTTCCTGGTTTGTTATTTTTCTTCCCACTTTGTTTTTTTTTTAGGTATAAATACATTAAATTATCCTATGGTTAAAACGTTGATTTTTTTTTCTCTCTCAAAAGATGGTCCTTCCTTATTCAATGATTAAACAAGAATAAAATATATTTAAACAAATTAAATATATGTATTATAAAGTATTAAATATTTAAATATATCATGTCTAAAATCCTTTGCTTTCAAATGATTAACCCCTTTTTTATTAATTTTATAAAAGTGAGCTAGTTTAACTAAGGGGCATATATATAAATCTGGGGATTTGGGAAATATAACAAAGCCCTAAGTGGTATTTCCTTGGGGACAGAGCTATTTGAAAAGACCTATGTGTTGAGTTTCATCATTGATTATCCCAGGGTTTCAATCAACATTTCCAGAAAAAGAATTAAAGAGAATGTATTTCTGAGCATGTTGACATTTTGGATAACAGAGACCAAATCTTAATGGAACTGGATTCTCAAGCTTTAGTGCCTCCTGTAGAGTGGCCAGTTCCTTTGCCTCACTTAAAAGGTTCTCCAAGCCCCCACCCTAATAAGTCTGCATAGTCTCCCTTATACTCTCAGAAATTTCTACTCAAAATAGATCACTCAGTGCTCCTTATGTAAAGTTCACATTTTCTCCATTTTCAACCCATTAGTCTTATTGTTCTTTTATCTCTGGCAGTTTTAACTAGTTTGAACAAGAATCCCCCACCTAGCTTATTTACCTTTTCCAATTCCACCCATCAAGAATGAAATCACAAAATCTTTCTTGGGTCAGCCAATAAGCTGTGACCTTTGCTTCCCTTAAATCTGTAAATAAATGTTTATACCTCTTATACAACCATTTTTTATCTTGATTATATTTGTGTGTTTTGTATTTACCTTTTTAGCTTCTTTTTAATTCTTTTTTAGTTGTTGATGGATTTTTTTTAGATTTATTTATGTATTTAAGTACTTATTTATTTATTTATACATGGTGCTGAAAATCAAACCCAGTTCCTAACACTTTAGGCAAGTTCTCTACCACTGAGCCTCAACCCCAGTCCCTTCCTTTTTAGCTTCTTAAGGGTAGAGAAAATAATTGTTTTATACCCATTTAGAATTCCAATTTTAAGTGCTTGGAGTGAATTCCACTTATACTTAATAATCCACAGTTATAGAAAGTAGACAGATAAGTGTTGTTGCATGGGGATGGAGATGGTAGGGTGGTAGCCATGATGGATAGAGAGGAATAGGACAAGAAAAATGAGAAAAAAATTTATCAGTGATAATAATATTCACTATCTTAGTTGATGATAACTTCATGATGAAAAATTATTATGTAAATATGTGCCACTTATGTTTCTCAATTATACTTCAATAAAACTGCTCACATCCAGTGTTTGTACAGCAAAGAAAAGGCTGGTTTGCAAAGTAATATCAGAGTAATCAGTGAAGACTGTTGGAGATTTTGATAAAGTCTAATCTTGATGAATAAGAAGGAAGAAAATTCATGGAATGTAGGGCCAAGTTTCATCCAGTCAGAAGAAATAGCTGTAAAAGTTGTAAAGAACCTGGAGTATTCTTGATATTAATGGAGAAGAGAAAGTTAGGAGTGGAAGAATAGCAAGGGATGAGATTGGAATAATGGAATATGGCTTCTCAAGGTAAAGAGATGAATTTTATTTGAAATAATAATACTAAAGGATATTAATACAGGCTTTTAAGTAGGATCTTGTTTTTACATTATCTGAATTACATGTTAAAACATCTTTTTATGACTCTCTCTGCTATGTGGACAATGAGTCCATGAATCTGTACATCAGATGGGGATAATATGTGAGAATAGGGACAGGAGTTAAAGTAGAAGCAGAAAGACCAAGGGTCCTTGTGTGCACTGGTGTGAACAAGCACAGATGGAAAAATGTGAACAGATTCCAGACATGTTTTAAAGATGGAATTATTGGAACTTGTAAATGGCTCTAATGAGTTGAAAATTAGACAAAAGAATAAAGCATTATGATGAAGATTCTTGTGATAAGCAACTAGTGAAAGTATTTACTGGGATGGAAAAGACTGCAGGAGGAACTGATTTTTTAGTAAAAAAAAATGCTGGAGAGGAAAAGAATCTAGGAATTTGACCAATTGCTTAGGTTGAAGATAAAGCACAGCTTGATTAACACACACATATATACTACCACCACCTCCACCAATTTAAATAGTTTGAGGAATTACTTAATTGGGAATATACCCCAGATAAGTATGGACCTTAGAGGTGCTTCTAATGGTTCTTAAACAGTTTCTATACTGACTTTCATCTTATAATGTAGGCATCTTGCCAGACTTTGAGATATGTGTGTAACCAGTCCACTTGTTTCTATATACAAACCAGATATTTATATGGTTATCAAAAAACAAGCAAAGAAACAAACAAAAAACAGCAATCTCAGTCAGTTCTGGCAGGTTGATCTCTATGAAGATGACCTCCCAAAAGATTTTCCAGGGTAATTTTGATTGTCAATGATTTGAGTCTAACTCTGACTGAAAACAAACAATACCTTAAATGTTTTTAAATTAATTATTGCCATATTGATAGTTTTAGCCAAGTAAATGAGAAGAATTACTCAGGAGAAAAAGAAACAAGTCTTCAATTCAGAAATTCATACAGAATATGAACATTCAGAAATCTGGTACAGGGAGAGGAATGAGTTAAAACGCCTGATTAGGTGTAGGACAAGAGGTAGGAGAAAAAAATTAAAGTGCATAGTTTCAATAAACACTTAACCACATCAACTGTCTCTGGAGGTGGAGTAATATGCAAATCAGACAAGGCATATGTTGTATTCTCTGTTATATCCAATGCCTAGTGCAGAAACTGGCACTCAGGAAATGCTCAATAAAATTTATTGTGTAACTGCAATAAAATCCTACAATGCATTCCATGAGTGACATGATGAATCATGGTTTATTATTGTAGGTATTCTTATACTATCTGACATACTAAAAAGAAACAAGATTATATATGTTTCTGCAAAACAGTACATCTGAAACTTCTATGGAAATGTCCAGGGATTTGGGAAATTTGCAGCATGAATACCAGTTGAAACTAATGCAATTACCACATTGAAAAACTGATTTTTTTTTATTCTGAGTAGTTTCTTTTACTCTGAGGCTTAGGAAGCTGTTTGAGTATATACATTTTAAAAATGAAAAACAGAACTGGGATTGAGGCATAAGGCAGAAAACTTTTCAGTTCTCCATCAGTTGGATGAGTAGTGAGGGCTGACCTATTTGTTACCTAATTTCAGAAGGGCTGCAAGTATAAGGAAGGTATTCTTACATGCTTTGGAAATGATATTTCAAAAAATTTGAAATTCCTGTCACTAAGATCTATTCATAGAAATATTATTCCATTTTGATTGGTCTGATAGATTTTAATATATTCCAGTTATATTAGAAAAAGGTAAAAGAGGATAAATAGAGATTCAGTTATTTAAAACAACACATACTAAGAGAAAACAAAGCTCAAATTCCTCTTTCTTGACTAGGATAATCTATCTTTCTATAAGGTAATTGCTTAGGGGCATCTTCCTTGAGTTTGTCTCTTGATTTATGACTGTTTTTCTTTTAAAGCTTTTTCAAGCAGCGCCAATCTGATTGGTGAATGATTGACAGAGTTTAAACCTTTGCTAAGACATCAGGCTCAAAAGGTTCTACGATTGTGATAGATAACAGAAAGAAGTTGTTACAAAGGAATTTAAAAATATAAGCCAATAAGCCAGATCTAGCCAAAAGGTAAGGTCTATCCAGTTATAATTTTCTGAATTCAAGGTAGCAGTTTCTCAATTTAACTCCAGAAACTTGGGTTTGAGTTTTGTTATGGAAACTAGTTTATTTAACTGCTTATTTACTGGTTTGATTTAACATTCCCTTCAGTGCATGAAGAGAAGGTAGCTGGCACAGAATTGAGGGAATTAATTTACTAAGTAATAGTGTTAGATTAGTGAGGCAAAGATTTTAGTCATTAAAAGTGCCACATTTTCAGTTATTTCAATTAGACAATTAAACTATTAATAATTATAATAAAAATAACTGAATAAAGTTAATATTGAAAAGCATATATTATAGATAATATTGAACACAAGTGCATTACCCTAATGTGGAAATTTTTTCATTTAAAAATAACACTACATAAATAATAAGATTCTATGAAATATGGTATATTCATATATAACAAAATATATTTCATAATTCTATGAAATATATGAATATGTTCTTATCATTTTGGGGAATCTATATTAATAATCAATCCCCCCTCCAAAGAATTCACTTTTTATTGTTCTTTAGAAGTATTGAAATACCAAAAAGTATGAAAACTCAAAAATAGCTTCATAACTCTAAATATGTGACAAATGTACATAAGTCCCCTTATCTGTACCATATTAAAAGTAGTCAAGTCATTTAGGTAAGTAGCAATTTAACAGGGGACTATCTATGGTAAAATAATTTATTTAGAACATTAAAGGCTTTGTAATAAGTTAGTTTTTGTTCACTATTTTACCTAGCCAGGTAATAAAGATATCCAGAAATGTACATGTAGAAAAACCTTTTCTAAATATAAGGTCCACAATTATTTCTAGGAAAAAAATGTTGGGAACCCTGGAGCAGGTAAGAGTGTATTAATATCAGATCTAAGTGTTCTATTTCACAAGGCTTTAGTTGTAAAGCATCCTGGCTCTTCATCTATTGGTTAGCAGGGAAATTGGGAGCATGATTTAGAAAACTAAGTTTAGTGGTGGTCTGCAAGAAGGTAGCCAGGAAGCCAGATCATAAGGACCAAGGAGGCCCGGTATACCTAAGCCTATTTGAGACTATTGGCATAAACTAGAGGAATAGTGTGTACAGAAGAATGTCCTGGGCAACAGCTTCATTCTGTTTTTTACAAGAAGGTTGACATCAGGTTTGAAGAGAAACTCTAAGCAGTGGTTGGAAGAGCAGTAAGAAAACAGTTCTTTAAGGAGGTGGGAGTGGACATGTTTGCGCTGATTTTCAGGGTCCCAATAAGATTAGATGAGGTCATGAAATAGGGCAAGAGTGCATTATACTAATGAGGGGAGTAGTTGAGTGATACTTCTCAATGGATAGTTGTGTTCAAGGCTTTACTAAAACTACTCTGAGCTGGAGACATCAAAGGAATTGCAGATACTGGCTATAAATGGTTTGGAGCTTCAAAAGTCTGGACTGGGTTAGAATAGCTATATCTTTGAGCGTGTTTTAGCAACATGCTAGGTCAGGGGAATGCTAGGATCACTTCACTGTTTTTACATGTTTAAATACATCAGCTATCTGGATCTCAATGTGTAAACCTAAACACAGAGAAAGGGGGGGCTGTGTTTGTAGCTCCATGTTAGAGTGCTTGCCTAGCATGTATGAATACATTGGGTTCAATCCTCAGCACCACATAAAAATTAAAAAAATAAAATGAAAGTATTGTGCCCATCTACACCTAAATATAAATATGTATTTTAGGGGCTGGGGTTGTGGCTCAGTGGTTAAGTGCTTGTCTTGTATTCATGAGGCACTGGGTTCAATCCTCAGCACCACATAAATAAAAAATAAATAAATAAAAGACATTGTGTTCATCTACAACTAAACACAGAGAAAGGAATGAGATGAGCCTAGTTTCAAATGATTGAGCAAGTGAGGAGACATATTCCTACACAAGTGAGATCTGAGTGAATAGTGATTCAAATTCAGATTCTAATCAGAAGGATCTGAGCCAGGTATGTTGCCTGTAGAAACCACCTATATGGGAAAATAGAGTCAGGAAGATATCTCTCTCTCTCTCTCTCTCTCTCTCTCTCTCTCTCTCTCTTTCCACAATTTTATTGTGCTTTATAGTTTATATAATGGTGGGATATGTTGTTACAAAATTGCACATGCACACAATGTAACAATATAATTTGATCAATATCATTCCCTGGTGTTACCCTTACCCTTCTCCTCCCTCACCCTGATTGCTTTCCTCTATTCTATTGATCTGCCTTTGATTTCCATGAGATTACCCCACTTTTCTCCTCTCTAGCTTCCACATTTGAGAAAAAAATCAAAACACTTGATCTTCTGAGTTTGGCTTATTTTGCTTAACATAATGTTCTCAAGTTCTATCCATTTTCCTGCAAGTGACATAATTTCATTTTTCTTTATGGCTGAGTAAGACCCCATTGTGTACATATGCCACATTTTCTTTATTTGTTCATCCACTGATGGACACCTAAACTGGTTCCATAGTTTGGCTATTGGGAATTGTGCTGCTATAAACATAGGTACACATGTATCACTGCATGATAATTTTAATTCTTAGGGATAAATATGGAGGAATGTTATAGCTGAATCTTATGATGGCTCCTTCCTAGTCTTTTGAGGAACCCCCATACTAATTTCCATAGTGGTTGTATTAATTTACAATCCCATCAACAGTGTAAAAGTGTTCCTTTTTCTCCATATCCTCCCCAGCATTTATTGTTATTTTTATTATTTTTTTGAGTGGGGGTACTGGGATTAAACTCAGGAGCACTGGACCACTGAGCCACATCCCTAGCCCTATTTTGTATTTTATTTAGAGACAGGTTTTCACTGAGTAGCTTAGCGCCTCACTTTTGCTGTGGCTGGCTTTGAACTTGCAATCCTCTTGCCTCCACCTTCTGAGGCAATGGGATTACAGTTGTGCACTCTGCATCCAGTTTATTATTTGTATTCTTGATGACTGGTGTGAGGTGAAATCTCAGTGTAGTTTTGATTTGCATTTCTTTAATTGCTAATGATGTTAAAATTTTTTCCATATATTTATCAACCATTTGTATTTCTTCTTTTGAGAAATGTCTGCTTAATTCATTTTTCCTTTTATTAACTGGGTTTTTTGGTTTTGGTATTCAGTTTTTTGAGTTCTTTATATATTCTAAGTATTAATCCTCTGTCAACGAGTAGCTAGCAAAACTTTCTCCCATTTTGTATCTATCTCTTCACATTCTTAATTGTTTTCTTTGCTGTGCAAAAGTTTTTTAACTTGATGCTATCACTTATATTGGCATTATTTCTTGGCATTATTTCCTGAGCTTTAGGGGTCCTATTGAGAAAGTTATTGTCTGTGCCTATGTGCTGGAATGTTGATCCTACATTTTCTTCTAGGAGTTGCATAGTTTCTGGTATAATTCCTAAGTTGAGTTGAATTTTTTGTGTGTGCAGGGTGAAAGATAAGTGTCTATTCTCATTCTTCTACATCTAGTTAACCTTTTTTTTCTGGAACTATTTGTTTAAAAAGGCTATCTTTTCTCCTATGTATATTTTGACCTTTGTAAAGGATCAGATAACTCTGTGTGGGTTTATCTCTGTGTATTGTATTCTATAAAAGTGGTCTATGTGTCTGTTTTTATGACAGTACTATACAGTTTTTGTTATCATAGCTTTCAGGTATAATTTGAAGTCAGACATTGTAATGAGAGGCAGGAGAATCTATTGGACCCAGGAGTTCAGGGCTAGCATAGGGGGAGCCTGTTCCTTAAATTGTATCAAAATCTTCTGTGAAAAAATTGGTATAGTGTTTTGCTGTTTAAAATAGGTAAGATTAGAGAAAGTCATTAGCAATCTCATTGTTCTATAGGTTGACAACTAGTTGCTACACAGAATTAAGAGACATTTGCCCAGTGACTGAGACTAAAGTTCTTTGACCCAGAATCAGAGATGTTCTCCATTTTGTTCCCACTTAGTTACATCATTTTGCAAAGCAGGAAATTAAGGTGCTACTTTTTCTTTCTAGTTGTCACTAGGTATTGAACCCACGAGTGCTTTATCACTGAGCTACATCCCCTGTCCTTTTCATTTTTTAATTTTGAAACAAGGTCTCACTAAGTTACTGAGGGTGGCCCTAAATTTGTGATCCTCCTGCTTCAGCCTCCTGAGTCAGTGGAATTACAGGTGTGCATCACCACACCAGCAATCAAAGCACTTCTGATTCATGGGATAATCCAGTAACAGCATTATGGCTCTACTTTTGTCCAGTAGACAATTCATGGCACAGTATTTTGTTCTAAAATTGAATTAATTGCTACAAAAAGTGTCCTTTATACAACACACACATTACAGAATCAAGATTATTTCTATTCTGGAGTTGTTCTGATGATGACTTATTTTTTGTCTTTCAAAAGATTCCCTGTTTGAAGCTTTTACTGTGGGTTGAATGATTTATAATATTTGAGAAGATAATGGAAATTTAGAGAGGAAAATAAATTGCAGGCATCAAAGAATCCCCATTAAAAGTTTTTTTTCCTTATACTTTTTGGCATGTAATAGCATATGTAATCACACCTTACTGCCTACTTAAAAGATTTCACTAAAGACTACTCTGCTGCAAACTACACTAATGGCAAATCTTGTTGTTAAAACAAGTAATGTTAAAGAATCCTGGAAGGTGATAATAATCTTTTTATAGCTGATAAAGTACTTAAGCACACATCATTACTTTCATACACTTAAAACTTTCTAATAAAATTAGTCCTTGGATGAATATACTGTTTTTCTTTAATCAGAAGTTCAGTTTTGTTGAAATTTAAAGGAAGCTATTTAAAATAACTTAAAAAGGAGGTGAAATTGCTTACTTAAGAGCACAAAATACATTTACATAGGCTTTTGTGTTCAAACTTTGCATGTTTATGAAAATCCACATTTTAATCTGGAGAAAAAAGATTTAAAAAGAAATTTTAAACAAGTTCAAGATTAATAATAATAAAACCCACATGGACTAATAAAACCCACATGTCAAAATGGTCATTTTGACATCAAAATAACTAAATGTCTGTCTTCCTTACTCTTTAATTACAGTAACAATTTTCACTGTTTTAAAAATTTTAGACCCCTTAAGGACCTAACTATTTTTATTTGGCTCTTAAATTTTTTGAAAAATATTTATTTTTTAGTTGTTGTTGGACACAATATCTTTATTATTTTTTTATTTATATTTATGTAGTGCTGAGGATCGAACCCAAGGCCTCACATGTCCTAGACGAGAGCTGTATCGCTGAGCCACAACCCCAACCCTGGCACTTCAATTTTAAACCAAATATTTTAAAAGTAAAACAACAACATATACACATAAGAAATTTCAGTAATGGACTATAATGCTAAGTTCTATCATATGTGCTGATTTGTCTTTCAGAGGCAAAAGCCATTAAGAGTTTTCTGTTTAACATTCCAGATTTTATGACAACATAAACTTTATATATAAAATATCTACAAATATAACAATTATGGATAAATATACAATTATATATAGCTAATTCTGTACAACATGTATATAAATGTATTTTTATGACTATTACATGTGTGTATGTGTATGTGTGTGTATATTTATCAAGGCATTTCTTCTATTTCATTGTTTTATTTGCAAAAGCTATATCTGCACCCCACCAATAATTTTGAACTATTTGATTTATTCAAAATTTGAATGGGATAACACGGCCATATTCTGCTAATTTTTTCACTATATAAATTTTTCTTCTTTTAAAATAAGTGCCTCCCTTAATTTTTTAAAATTTTTTAAAATTTTAATTTGTTATATATGGTAACAGAATGCATTATAATTCATATTACACATATAAAGCACAATTTTTCTTATCTCTGGCTGTACACAAAGTACAGTCACATTCTTCATGTCTTCATACATGTACTTAGGGTAATGACGACCATCACATTCCACCATCTTTCCTAACCCTATGCACCCCCTTCCCCTCCCTCCCCTTTCCCCTTTGCCTTATCCAGAGTTCATTTAATCCTCCCATCCCCCCCACCTCCCACAGTATATTATGAATCAGCATCCTTAAATCAGAGAAATCATTCGGCATTTGGTTTTATAGGACTGTCTAACTTAGCATTATATTCTCCAGCTGCATCCATTTACCTGCAAATGCCATGATTTTATTCTCTTTCAATGCTGAATAGAATTCCATTGTGTACATATATCACATTTTCTTTATCCATTTATCTCTTGAAGGGGATCTAGGTTGGTTCCACAGTTTAGCTATTGTGAATTGTGCTGCTATGAACATTGATGTGGCTGTGTTCCTGTAGTATGCTGCTTTTAAGTCTTTTGGGTATAGGTGAGGAGAGGGATAGCTGCGTCAAATGGTGGTTCCATTCCCAATTTTCTAAGGATTCTCCCTAATGCTTTGCATATTGGCTGCACCAATTTGTAGTCCCACCAGCAATGTATGAGTGTGCCTTTTTCCTCACATCCTCATCAACACTTATTATTATTTGTATTCTTAATAGCTGCCATTCTGACTGGTGTGAGATGAAATCTAAGAGTGGTTTTGATTTGCATTTATCTAATTGCTAGCAATGATTAACATTTTTTTTTCATGTATTTGTTCATTGATTGTGCATGATCTTCTGAGAAGTGTCTCTTCAGGTCTTTGGACCAGTTATTGATTGGGTTATTTGGTTTTTTGGTGTTTAGTTTTTTGAGTTCTTTATATACCCTAGTGATTAATGCTCGGTCTGATGTGTGAGTAGTAAAGATTTGCTTCCAAAATGTAGAATCTCTATTCACTTCACAGATTGTTTCTTTTGCTGAGAAGAAACTTTTTAGTTTGAATCCATTCCATTTATTAATTCTTAATTTTAATTCTTGCGCTATAGGAGTCTTATTAAGGAAATTGGCGCCTAATCTGACATAATGGAGATTTGGGCCTACTTTTTCTTCTAATAGATGTGGTATCTAGGTTTAATTCCTAGGTTCTTAATTCACTTTGAGTTGGTTTTTGTGCATGGTGAGAGATAGGGGTTTAATCTCATTTTGTTGCATATGGATTTCCAGTTTTCCCAGCACCATTTGTTGAAGAGGCTATCTTTTCTCTAACATACGTATTTGGTGCCTTTTTAAATGTAAGATAACTGTAATTATGTGGGTTAGTCTCTGTGTCCTCTATTCTGTAGTATTGGTCTACCAGTCTGTTTTGGTGCCAATACCATGCTGTTTTTGTTACTATTGCTCTGTAGTGTAATCTAAGGTCTGGTCTAGTGATGCCACCTGCTTCACTGTTCTTGCTAAGGATTGCTTTAGCTATCCTGGGTCTCTTGTTTTTCCAGATGAATTTCATGACTGCTTTTTCTATTTCTATGAGGAATGTCTTTGGGATTTTGGTTGGAATTGCATTAAATTTGTATAGTGCTTTGGAGTATGGTCATTCTGACAATATTAATTCTGCCTATCCAAGAACAAGTTAGATCTTTTCATCTTCTAAGGTCTTCTCTAATTTCTTTCTTTAGCATTCTGTAGTTTTCATTGTAGAAGTCTTTCACCTTTTTTGTTAAGTTGATTCCCAAATATTTTATTTTTATTTGAGGCTATTATAAATGAGGTAGTTTTCCTCATTTCCTTTTTGGAGGAATTGTCACTGATATACAGAAATGCCTTTTATTTATGGGTGTTGATTTTGTATCCTGCTACATTGCTGAATTAATTTACTAGTTCTAGAAGTTTTCTGGTGGAATTTTTTGGGTCTTCTCAGTACAGAATCATATTGTCAGCAAATAGTGCTAATTTGAGTTCTTCTCTGCCTATCTATATCCCTTTAATTTCTTTTGTCTGTCTAATTGCTCCGGCCAGTGTTTCAAGAACAATGTTAAAATAGAAGGGGTGAAAGAGGGTATCCCTGTCCTGTTTCAGTTTTTAAAGGGAATGCTTTCAATATGTCTCTATTTAGAATGATGTTGGCCTGGGGCTTACCATAGATAGGTTTTACAATGTTGAAATATGTTCCTGTATCTCTAATTTTTCTAGTGTTTTGAACATGAAGGAGTGCTGTATTTTGTTGAATGCTTTTTCAGCATCTATTGAGATGATCATATGGTTCTTATTTTTAAGTCTATTGATCAATCTCTATTGATTTCCATATTTTGAACCAACCTTGCGTCCCTGGAATCAACCCCACTTGATTGTGGTGTACTATCTTTTTGATATGTTTTTGTATTCAATTTGCCAGAATTTTATTGAGAATTTTTGCATCTATATTCATTAGAGATATTGGTCTGAAGTTTTCCTTTTTTGATGTGTCTTTGCCTGGTTTTGGAATCAGGGTGATTTGGGCCTCATAGAATGAGTTTGGAAGTGCTCCCTCTTTTTCTATTTCCTTAAGTAAGAGTATTGGTATTAGTTCTTATTTAAAGGTCTTGTAGAACTCAGCTATGTATGCATCTGGTCCTGGGCTTTTCTTAGTTGATAGGCTTCTGAGGACTTCTTCCATTTCATCGCTTGCAATTGATCTGTTAAATTGTGTATATCATCCTGATTCAATTTGGGCAAGTCATATGACTCTAGAAATTTGTCGATGCCTTTGATATTTTCTATTTTATTGGAGTACAGGTTTTCAAAATAATTTTTAATTATCTTCTGTATTTCTGTAGTGTCTCTTATGATATTTCCTTTTTCATCACATATGTTAGTAATTTAGTTTTCTCTCTCCTTCTCTTAATTAGCATGGCTAAGTGTCTGTCAATTTTATTTATTTTTTCAAAGAACTGACTTTTTGTCAATTTTTTTTGTGTCAATTTCATTGATATCAGTTCTGATTTTAATTATTTCCTGTCTTCTACTGATTTGGGTGTTGGTTTGTTGTTCTTTCTCTAGGGCTTTGAGATGTAGTGTTAAGTCATTTATTTGTTTATTTGTTGACTTTCTCTTCTTTTAAGGAATGTAAATGGGGTAGTTTTCCTCATTTCCTTTTTGGAGGAATTGTCACTGAAATACAGAAATGCCTTTGATTTATGGGTGTCAATTTTGTATCCTGATACTTTGCTGAATTAATTTACTAGTTCTAGAAGTTTTTTGGCTCATTGCATGCAATGAACTTTCCTCTTAGAACTGCCTTCATAGTGTCCCAGAGATTTCGATATTTTTAATCTGTGTTTTCATTTACCTCGAAAAAAATTTTAATCTCCTCTTTGATGTCTTCTGCAGCCCATTATTCATTCAGTAACATGTTGTTTAATTCCCTGGTGTTGGAGTATCTTTTATTTCTTATTTTATCATTGATTTATAATTTCATTTCATTATGATATGATAGAATGCATGGTACTATCTCTACTTTTTTATATTTGCTAAGAGTTGCTTTGTAGCATAATACATGGTCTATTTTAAAGAAGGATACATGTGCTGCTGAGAAGAAAGTGTATTTGCTCATTAAAGGATGAAATATTCTACATATATCAGTTAAGTCTAAGTTATTGATTCTATTATTGAGTTCTCCAGTTTCTTTGTTCAGCTTTTGTTTGGAAGATCAATCCAGTGGTGAAAGAGGTGTGTTAAAGTCACTCAAAATTATTATGTTTTGATCTATTTGACTCTTGAACTTGAGAAGAGTTTGTTTGATGAACATAGATGCTCCTTTGTCTGGGGGATATATATTTATAATTGTTAAGTCTTGTTGGTGTATGGTTCCCTTGAGCAGTATGTAGTGATCTTTTTTATCCATTTTGATTAACTTTAGCTTGAAGTCTACTTTTTGATATGAAGATGGAAACCTCTGCTTGCTTCTGCAGTCCTTGTGAGTGGTATGATTTTTCCCAACCTTTCACCTTCAGTCTGTGTGTCTTTTCCTATGAGATGAGTCTCCTGGAGGCAGCATATTGTTGGGTCTTTTTTTTTTTTAATCCAATCAGCTATCTATGTCTTTTGATTGATGAGTTTAGGTCATTAACATTAACATTACTACCTCATTAAAGAGATTGTGCATTCCTTTGGATTATTATTGAGACATGATTTGTATTTCTAGCCATTTTTGTTTATTTATGGTATTTACCTTGACTTAGTTTCACTTCTGATTGGATTTCTTTTAGTCTAATATATCCCTCTGCTGATTTTCATCATTGTTTTTTATTTCCTCTTCATGGAATACTTTTCAGAGGATGTTCTATAGTACAGGTTTTCTAGTTGCAAATTCTTTTAACTTTCATTTATCATGGGAGGTTTTTATTTCATCATCAAATATAAAGCTTAGTTTTGCTAGATAGAAGATTCTTGGTTGGCATCCATTTTCTTTCAGAGCTTGGTATCTGTTCTTCCAGAATCTCCTGATTTGAGGGTTTGGGTTGAAAAATCTGCTGAGATATGAATTGGTCTCCCCCTATATGTGATCTGATTCCTCTCTCTGTGGCTTTTAAGATTCTATCCTTATTCTGTATGCTAGGCATTTTCATTATAATGTGCCTTAGTGTAGATATGTTGTAATTTTGTATATATTGTGTTCTGAAAGTCTCTTGTATTTGGTTTTCCAATTCATTCTTCATGCTTGGGAAATTTTATGATATTATTACCTCATTGAAGAGATTGTGCATTCCTTTTGTTTGAAATTCTGTGCCTTCCTCTATCCCAATAACTCTTAATTTGGTCTTTTGGTGCTGTCCCATAATTCTTGGATGTTCTGTTAATGGTTTCTTACTATCTTCACTGTGTATGCAACTTTATTTTCCAATTGTATACTTTGTGTTCATTATCGGATTTTCTTTCTTCAAGTGATCTAGTCTGTGGTTGATGCTTTCTACTGAGTTTTTTATTTGGTTTATTGTATCCTTCATTTCAAGGATTTCCTGCTGATATTTTTTGCAGGCTATCTCTTTCTTGAAGTAATCTTTTGCTACCTGTATTTTCTCTCTTATCCCTTTGTTGGAGTGATCAATTTTTGCCTGTATTTGCTCATTTAAGTCATTCTTTAATTCACAGATCATTTTAATTATGAACCTTCTGAACTCCTTCTCTGACATTTCATCAACTTTGCTGTCCATGGGGTCTGCTGGTTTGTTTGGGGCACTTTTCCAGGCCGGGGACTGGAGGTTTGGGGGCGAGCTCTGACTTACCCTGGGCCTAGGTCTCACATATATTGGTGTGGGCAGATCTGGACTGGGCCTGAGCTCCCACAGTGGTCTGATGGTTGGAAGAATCGGTCCTCTGCCCAGGAGCCTGAGCTCCAGGGGTGTCTACTGGTGGCAGGATGGACCTGAGCCTACTGTCTGCATCCCTTATTCTTAATGAGATATAAGAAAACCAGCATAAAGATCACATTGTCTCATTTATAATATATTTATCTGTGACCCTAAGCTCTGACCACAGGAATATTGTGTGAACTGATACTTAGTGACTCCTGGTCCATTTTCTTAATGTCAGGACTATAGACATGGTGGAGAGCCTTTCCAAGCCACATTGAGGTTGAGTGTGGTAGGCAAGAGTCTAGGAATGACTGAGCAATAAGTTAGAAAATCTTGACACGGAACCCACCAAACCAAGCCTAGACCACTGCACTGGATTATTACCTGTTCTGTATCTTATTAGGAAGAAATAAACCTGCATATAATTTAAATTTTCAGTATTCTGTTACTGTGAGTTGTAATTTACTAGTTAAGAGGTTTTTTTTGGAAACAGGGAAGAGAATAAAATACACCTTATTTTTAACTGCATATTGGTTTAAAGGTATAAAGAAAGAAAAGAAAATTGAATGAAAAATTGTGCTTTTTCAGCCTTTTTTCTATTTAAAACTTATGGGATCAGCATTTTTTCCCCTTTAGAGAGATAGCCTAAAAGGTGCTGGGAGCCTTTAAAAAAAAGTCATGGTTGAGCAGTTTTATTGAAAGTTCTGTCAGGTTAGTTTGTTTTCCCTGGATAATGCCTTTACAATGGATATTAAAACCCAAGGCTAAACCTTCACAATGACCTACCTCAGCCAAAGCTTGGGATCAAGGCCTACAAATAACTGTAAAAAGCTTTGTGCTTTAATTTTAGCTTTTAAAGTATTCTTTTTGGTTTGTATTTATTATAAATATCCACATTTTGTTTAAGGTAGACAGTAAAGCTATGTTAGAAAAGACATTATTAATCAAAAACTGCCTAAGAAGTAATGAACATGTGAATTTATTCCCAGCCTTATAGGCTGGCAAAGGATTTTGAATTATATTAGATAATACAAATGATATTTTAGGATAAGAAATTGCAGAACTGAATCATCTCAAAGTAAATGTCAGTTTGGATAAGCATTTTTCATTATAACATTCAAAGTATTTTTGTGTGTGTCTATTATTATTTGTTGCCAGTGTCCCTAAATTAGCATTTCATAATATGTGAATATTTCTATTTGCATTATTTCTGTGAAGAGATTTGTCCACCAGCTTTTATGATTCAAGTGGATTTAACCTAAATCCAAAATTTAATTACAAATAAGTTTGTAGTGTTGACTCCTTATGCATTTCAATTAGATGGGAAACATACCAGCTGGGAGCTATTCACTGATAGATTAAGAAACTTTAATTTTAAGATATCATGGTGTACTTAAAAAGGATCCAAATCATCACAGGCTTTCAGTATTTTTATTTTTATAGGCTTATTTGGCATAATATATATTTTTCCATGTTGTTGATTATCAAGTTTAGTGACAGAAATAAAACTATCAAATGTATTAACTTACAATGCCCTCAAAGAAGTTCATGTTAAGAACTGATCATTTTAAAGGCCTCATAATTCAGAATAATTTGGATTTTACTAAATTAGTTCTTATGGAGAGGTTCAGTATCTTGTCCTTTATGTATGTTCATCATCACTACAAACAAGTTAGTTTATATAAATGGCCTCAAATGGTCCTTAATTCTTGGAACTTCCTTCTGCACTATTATAATAAACAGACATTCTGTGATAGATGCAAATACCATTTCCAAAGCTCCATTTAATTGCATAATTTGTAATAGAAGCTGGGCATGGACACTGCTTGCAAAGTAAGAAATAATCCTGAATAATCTAGTTGGCATGATCCTTGAATCTTTATTAGTCTTTGGTTATTTATCCATTAGCATGCAAAGGAACCCGTTTTTGAGCATTTATCTTTCATTACTGCACCTTTTTAAAGGTACTCTGGAGAAATTCAGAGGAAAGTAGAAAATAAATATCTTTGATTTCCTTTAAAATGTGGCTCTCTATACACCTTCTCTTAATAACGTGACTCTGCATTGAGCAGTCCTTAGATTTTACTATTATTCCTTTTGTGATGCAGACAACATTAGCATGTACCAGATATTACTCAAGGTTTAAATTTACTATCGTATAAACTTGGAGAAAAAGGGGAGGAGCTACACTTTTCTTTCTGCCTTTATTTTTTTATGCCACCAAGAGCTCTTAGTTCTAATTCTTTTTTATTTTTATTTGTTCTTTTTAGTTACAAATAACTATTTTGATATATTTATACAAACACAGAGTATATCTTATTATAATTAGGATCCCAGTCTTGTGCAAGTGCAAGATTTGAGATTCACCGTGGTTGTCGTCGTATATGTACATAGGAAAGTTTTATCCGATTCATTCCCTGTCTTTCCTATTTCTATCTCCCCTCCCTTCCCTTCATTCCCCTTTGTCTAATCCACTGAACTTCTATTCTTCCCCTCCCACCCCTTGTTGTGGGTTAGCATTCTCATATCAGGGAGACTATGTCATTGGTATTTTAATAGGGATTGCACTGAATCTGTAGATCATTTTAAATAGTATGGACATTTTTTAAATATTGATTTTTTTTCTAGTTCATTAACATGGTTTTCTTTTCAATTTATTTTGTGTCCTCTTCAATTTCTTTCACTAATGTTTTATAATTTTCATAGTCAAGATCTTTTACCTCTTCATAAATTTATTCCTAAGTATATTACCTTGTGTAGTTACTTGAAGTAGGCTTCCTTCCTTGATTCCTATTACAAATGGTCAGTTATTGGCATATAGCAATCCTAATGATTTTTCTGTATTGATATTTGTCCTGTGACTAGGACCTTCAGAACTATGTTGAATAAAATGGTGAAAGTGGGCATCTTTGTTTTGTTCCAAGTCTTAGAAAGCTTTTAGTTTTTCACCATTCAGTATATATTTGCTGCCTCAGTCTTAAAAATAACTTTTTGATTACATTAGTCTCATCTGCATAATGCAGGATAATTTTCCTGTTTTAAGATACTTTGCCGCAGTCCGGCTGCAGCAAAATAACCGGGGGCTGAGGAGCAACTTGTGTACATTGATACAGCAGGAGTGGGAGCCATTTATTGTAGGACAGGAGGGGTATATATACATTACACACAGCTTATCTTAATTAACATAAACTAGATACAGCAGTCAACCAATAAGGAATCTCCACACTTAAAGGCTCGCTGGCGTAACTTCACAAAACACTCCCTCTGTCAAAATGCCAGGCGCCATCTTGACTTATTTACAGACCCTAACAATCCTTAATCATATCTACAAAGTCTCTTTTGCCATATAAGTAACATACTCAGTTTCCACTGGTTAGAGAGTAGACCTCTTTGGAAAGTGAGTATTCTACCTACGATATCAGTGAACCCCAAAGTGTCCTGCTTGCCTTTGCTTTATAAAGTGACTACCACCAACGCAATAACTTGTTACATCTTGCTATGTTTAAATTGATGATTTTCCTAGTTTCCCAGTTTTTTCTCTTCCTAAGAATAAACATATCTGGATTGTTAAGAGAAAATAAAAACCACAAGCATAGGAAGGTTTTTAAATTTAGTAGACTTACATTTAGTAGACTTTTCATTCAGATTTCTTGACTACCTAAGGTAGATGCTGGGTGATATTGAGATGCCACTGAAGTCCTGGAGTTACCTCTTGGTGCTCAGAGCTCGGTATAGATTTTGGAGAGAACCACATTGTTTCAGTGGTTCATAAATGACTCACATTTATGGAAGCAAGGAGTAGGGGAGAGAGCTGGGCAGCAGCCTTTCAATACTGCTTTAAGGATTTTTTTTTTCTTAGTGAAAATACCAGAAATAAAATTTTGTTCTTCACCACTTACTGGTGAAGAACTAGTTACCACAAGACTAGTTTACTCATTCAGCATAACTTTTTTATTTTCATTTATATTTTTAAAACTCCACTGCTCAAGTTGTACCTAAATTTAATGATTTTTTTATTCAAAGAGCTTCCATGATGGGGTTGCCCTTGAGTACTGTCTGATGTTCTGATCTGAGTTTTTTTCTCTAATATAACAGTGATCTTTAATAGACACATATCTTCCAGACTGTTTTTCTATGTTTTGCGTGCACACACACACACACACACACACATATATATATATATAAATAAATAAATATATATTTCTATTTTCCAGATTTGTAAAATTAGTGATATTATAAAATATACTGTATATATTATTCTAAAACAAAATTTTGCACTTAAAAATTTTGGAAAGGCCTGGGATTGTGGCTGAGTGGTAGAGCACTTGCCTAGCATGTGCGAGGCTCTGAGTTCAATCCTCAGCACCACATAAAAATAAAATAAATATATTGTGTCCAACCTCAACTAAAAAATAAATATTAAAAAAAATCTCCAAAATATTTCCATGTCCTTCTGCATTCATACATTGGTTTGCTACGTTATCTTTTATTGATATATAGCAGTCCTTTGAATAGATGTATTGTTACTTCAATAAGCATTGCCGTTTAGGATGAGCATATAATAATAAATATTAATTTCTTACAATCATTAGAGAATTAAAGTTTGTATATATCTAGGATAGAATTTCCTATTCAAAGAAATGGCTCATAGAAAATTAAGACACACTGCCACATTGTACGTTAAAAGATTAAAGAAATTTCACATCATCTTATAAGTGGATATGAATATGTATTTCCTCAAATTCCAAAACCTGTTCATCTGAGGATTAAAAATGTTACCCCATTGTTTTCATATCCATGGTGTAGTAGTATTTCTAATTTTCCAAGTTGATTTTGTTCAATTTTTTATTATTAGGTTTATATATGTCTGTTTAATTTGAACATGTTTTTTTTTAATTTTTTATTGTTGGTTGTTCAAAACATTACATAGTTCTTGATATATCATATTTCACACTTTGATTCAAGTGGGTTATGAACTCCCATTTTTACCCCATATACAGATTGCAGAATCACATCAGTTACACATCCATTGATTTACATATTGCCATACTAGTGTCTGTTGTGTTCTGCTGCCTTTCCTATCCTCTACTATCCCCCCTCCCCTCCCCTCCCCTCCCCTCTTCTCTCTCTACCCCCTCTACTGTCATTCATTTGTCCCCCTTTTATTATTTTTCCCTTTCACCTCACTACCTCTTGTATGTACTTTTGTATAACCCTGAGGGTCTCCTTCCATTTCCATGCAATTTCCCTTCTCTCTCCCTTTCCCTCCCACCTCTCATCCCTGTTTAATGTTAAT
>NW_025999842.1:23849082-23902442 GCF_001458135.2 Marmota marmota marmota | reverse complement strand
ATGTTATCCCATATTTCTTGGATGTTCTGCTCATGGTTTCTTAACAGTCTTGCTGAGCTGTCTATGTTCTTTTCAAGTTGAAATACTTTATCTTCATTGTCTGATGTTCTATCTTCTAAGTGTTCTACTCTGCTGGTAGTATTCTCAATTGAGTTTTTAAGTTGATTTATTGCTTCCTGCATTTCTAGGATTTCTATTTGTTTGTTTTTTATAACCTCTATCTCCCTGTATAGTTGATCTTTTGCTTCTTGGATTTGTTTATGTAATTCATTGTTGAAGTGATCTTTCATTGTCTGATTTTGCTGTCTGATGTCTTCCTTGAGACTCCAAATCATCTGAAGCATGTATATCCTGAATTCTTTATCTGACATTCCATCTGCTGCAGATATTACCTCTTCTAACGTTGAGTTGACCTGCATTTCTTGTGGTCCTTTCTTTCCTTGTCTCTTCATACTGTTCGAGTTTCTTTCTGCTTGGTGAAACTGTTGTGCTATTGAATTTTCCCCCTATATATTTATATTGGTCTTGTATAGTTGCAAAGTCTCCCTCGCAGGCGTGAGCAGCGGCTCTGCCCCTCTGCGGGCCGCTAGGCTTGTTCTGTCGGTGGTCGCAGTTCTGCCTACTTTGCAGGCGCAGGCAGCGGCACTGCCCCTCTGCAGGCCTCTGGGCCTGTTCTGCCGGTGGGTCGCAGGTCCGCCTACCTTGCAGGTGCAGGGGGGCGGCTCTACCCTTCCGCAGGCCACTGGGCCTGTTCTGTCTGTCGGTTGCAGGTCTGGCCTGTTCTGTTGGTGGTCACAGGTCCGCCTACCTTGCAGGGGGGGAGGGGGCGGCTCTGCCCCTCAGCAGGCTGCTGGGCCTGTTCTGCTGGTGGTCACAGTTCCACCTACCTTGCAGGTGCAGGGGGAGGGGGCAGCTCTGCCCCTCAGCAGGCCGCTGCACCTGTTCTGCAGGTGGGTCGCAGGCCCGCCTACCTTGCAGGCGTGGTTGGCAGCTCTTCCCCTCCGCGGGCCACTGGGCCTTTTCGGTCAGTGGTCACAGTTCCGCCTACCTTGCAGGCGCGGGGGTGGGGGCAGCTCTGCCCTTCAGCATGAACATGGTTTTTTTGTTTGTTTGTTTTGTTTTGCCATAATTTAGATGTAAAGAAGAAGGCTAGTATATGGCATGTCTCTCTTTATGGCAATTTGATATGCAAAAACCTTTATGTCTTAATATAATCAAAATGTTCAGTGTTTCAATTATGGGTTTTACATTTGTCAACTGTTTAAGGAGATCTCCTTTGGTCTATGTATACAAAGCATTCATTTTTATTAAATTCTCATTTGGTGATGCTTTTGTTTATTGGTTGTTTTTTACACTTATCTTGTAATCAATCTATAATTATTCTTTTGCTTGTTCAGAGCAATGGTGTTTGTCTTCATTGTTCCAAATTAAAATCTGGTTTCTGCTACTTTGGAGACTGTATTAATTTTCTATTGTTGCTATAATAAATTACTACAAACAAAGCAATTTAAAACAACATAAATTTATTATTGCAAAGTTCTGTAGGTGAGAAATCAGGGTATAGCACTGCTCAGTTGGGTCCATTTCTTAGTCTCCCAGGTTGACATCTATGCATTCATGTATCTCCCTAGAGGCTCTGAGAGAGAACCCACTCCCATGCTCATTTCAGATTTCTGGCAATGTTAGTCCTTTACAGTTGGAAGATTGCAGTTCCCATATCTTTGCCAGATGTCACGTGTATTTCTCTCTCAGCTTCTTACGGCTACATGCATTACTCCTTATGATGCCCTCTCCCATCCTCAATACACCAAGAAGGACATGTCAAGGTCTGTCTCATGTTTTGAATCTCTCTGACTTCCTCTTCAATATCTCTTTCTCCTCCAGCTAGAGAAAGTTCTTTTTAAAGCTACTGTGATTAAATTGAGTTCACTTGTATAATACAGATAATCTCCCTATTTCAAGTTTAATAAACATAATCACATCTTCAAAGTCCCTTATGTCATGTAACAATAGATCCACAGTCTTGGGGACTGGAAAATGGGTTTTTATGTGTGTGGCGGGAGGGTACTGGGGATTGAACTCGAGGACACTCTGCCACTAAGCTACATCCTCAGTCCTTTTATTTTCCTATTTTGAGACAGGGTCTTTCTAAATTGCCCAGGCTGGACTCAAACTTGTGTTTCTCCTGGTTCAGCTTCCCCAGTCACTGTGATTACAGGCATATGCCACTATTTCTGGTGGAAAATGGACATTTTTTGAGGGGTCATTACTTTGCTTGTCACAGAGAAATGACCCTTAAGTGAGACATCACTTTCTTAACTTTTCCGACTAGATTACTTTTTGTTTACTGACATTTCTGAATCAAAATGACTTTTCTTATTTTTGAGCAGTTTTGTACCACCATGAGAATTTCTTCTGGGCCTCTGTTTTATTTTTTAATGTTTTTATTAGTGATAGACAATAGTAGGGTTCATTTTGACGTGTCATACATGCATTGGATATAATTTGCTCCATTTCAGTTCCCAGTATTTTATTTTTCCCTCCCCACCTGCATCCTTCTGTTTCCCCTCATCTACTCCATTGATTTTCCTTCTATCATATATTCTTTTGAAGAAGAATTCCAGTTCACAAGTCATTTACAGAACCTGAACAGCTCACATGTGGTCTGAAGCATTTAGTCTCATTAACTTATCTTACTGAGCATATGAATGATCTTTGGGAATGCACAAAGCTATACTAAATACACTCAATCAATGTGAGAAGAAGCCCAGCCTTTTTTATTTATTTTTTAGTCATATGAGTATAAAAAAAAATATCAAATAGGACAAATATACAGGTACAGGCACATAATAACAGTTTTCACCTTGAACTCTTGAGTTAACCATGTAGACAAGTGCTTATGTAGAACCGCTTCATGCATGTGTGCACACAATGGTTTCTGGGGGAGGGCATTTGTCAAGTACAGTCCATACATATACTTTATATTTCTTACTTAAAATAAGTCAAGACACACAAACTTAACACATTTGTAATGTTGTGGAAATATTTATTTTCAACATGTTTTTTGTGGAAAATAAATCTCAATGAGCTTTTTAATTACTTTTCAAAAAGAAATTTATTTGTGAATACTGACCAGATAAAGTAACAAATGTGAAAGTCACTGTGAATGTTAAGCCTGCAAATAAAACCAAAACCTTGTGTTGGTCATTTGTTGTAGTCCAGTCTAATTCAAAATGAAAGGAAAATGAACAATTTGTAGTCATTAGATGTTCTGTATTTGAAATTAGCTTTTTACAATATACTCCAAAAAAGCATTAGTTTTTGTTTTGACTGGAACTATCTCTTCTATTTTCATGTAATTACTTTTCATTTTTTCATGTTTTTAACTGAATTGTTTTCAAAAATTTTAAGAGGAGTTGTTTATCAAAATCTTTACTAAAATTCGTATTATTATTTTAAAAAGAATACATACCACAATTCAATTTTTTATAAAATTATTAGGTAAATTAATTTAAAATTATTTTGAAATTTTTAGATAAATGTAGTAATTTAGATGATTCTTTCTCTCTCATTGAAACATTAAGAAAATAACCACTTGGAAAAAAACAATATATTATAATCAATTATCCTAACAATGTGGAAAAAGAGTCATAAGGGTTGTGATCTTCCTATTGCTTAGGTCCTTAATACATAATTATCACATAACATACCTAAGGGTTGTCAATATATACTCTTGTGCAAAACAAACAATAGCCAAGCTTAGAAGGAAATGGAGACAGGGGAATTTCCAGTTTGAGGTCAGCTTTAGCAACTTAGCAAGACCATCAGCAATATAGTGAAACACTGTCTCAAAAAAAAAAAAAAAAGGACTGGGGATAGCTGAGTGGTAAAGTGCTCCAGTATCCAAAAACAAACAGACAAATAAAAAAATTAAGCAAAACTAATGCCTACTGCTTTCAATAATTAATTAGAATAAAAGCAGTTATTGTGTTTAAATATCATAAAACAGCTGCTAAAAGATTATTTTTAAAAGGGTCACATAATGAATATCATATATATAGCTAGCTTGCTATACATGTCATAAATATTATTTAACTCTAATTAGAGAACTGGTTAAATGTTATATCTGGTTTGATGGAGAATATGAAGAACAGATGTATATATAAAGCAGTCACAAATGCTGAAACATTTTTTAAATGGGCTGCCATCTATTAAATAAAATATATGGAATCATGTTATTTACATGGCACAAATTAATTGTATCTCTGGTGGTTCAAAATTCATTGATATTTCCATAGACAAGTGCCTTACATTAGTAACCCTTTTCTACAACCTATGGCACTATAGCAGTCTAGTGAGAACAATGATCAGCAGTTCATTGGAAGGCCATTCAGTAACCTTTAGCTCATTGAAAATTCTTCTACAATTTTCCTAAAGCAAAACCTTTATTTGTATTTCATTTCAGATTTCATAAAAATGTAGGAATATCCTAAGTACCAATATTAATTTTTTTACAAGTCTTAAAGTAGAGCTTGATGAAATGAAAATTTTCGTACAATGTCATTTCATCTATAGTTTTCTTCATTCATTTAGCCAAAATGTGTGAAGGACATGGTATGTCAGGTGCTGATGTAGATATAGATAATGTGGCAATGGGCACAATATACATGGTCTCTAATATGATAGAACAGTCTTGTTGTGGATATTGTCATTAATAAAACTGTCATAAGTGTGGAAAGCACAGCATTCAATTAGGTAAGTTTGATGGAGTGGGGGGTGTCAAAAAAAAACTTCCTGAGACAATAACTCTGAGATAAGTTGTTACAGTTTGGACATGTGGAGTCCCCAAATGATCATGAGTGAGGTAAACAAGAATGTCCAGAGATCAAATGATTGAGTTATAAGAGACTTAACTAACCTGATCAGTGGATTAATCCATTCATATGAAATAACTGGGTGGTAACTGTAGGCAGATAGGGTATGGCTGGGGGAAGTGGATCACTGGGGGCATGCCTTGGGGGTTTCTATTTTGTCCATGATAAGCATAGCTCTCTGCTTCCTGTCGCCATGTCCTGAGTTGTTTTCCTCTTCTACACCCTGCCTCCATGATATTCTGCCTTACCTTAGACCCAGAGCCATCTATGAACTGAGACCTCTGAAATCATGAGTTCCAAATAAAATTTTCCTCCTCTATGTTGATCTTTTCAGATCTTTTGTTTATAGTGACACAAAGCTGACTAAAACAGAAAACTCAAAGGATAGATAGGAAGAGTTAAGAAGGTGAAGAGGGTAGAGAGTGGGGAAGAGGAGAGAGCTGTCATGAAAAAGGACACCCATATGTAAAGACTTGTGGAAATAGGAAAAATGGTTGGACCAGAGAACCAGACAGAGTAACTTCACAAGTGAGCAAAAAAATAAAAAATAAAAAAATAAAAATAAAAATAAAAAAAGGCAGAGACAATGCCTGCAGGGCTGTGTTTATATCTGTGTCAGACATAGAAGTAGGGGAATAGCATGACTAGAATTGCATTTTGAGATTATCCTGGCTATCTTGTGGGAATGGATTGAAGAAAAGGCCAAAAATGATGCTAAGAAAGCAACTCAGAGACCATTATAAAATTTTAAAAACATTGGCATGACTCACATTGGGACTATATGTCAACAGAATCTTAAAAACATATTTCATTTCAGGGAGTCAAGGTTTTTGGAAGATATCTTTAAGAACCAAGTGGCTAGCTTTACTGAATTTCACTCGATGTGAAATGGTAGATCATTTCCTGGGTAGTAAGAGCTATGAAATCTTGCCAAAAAGAAACTTTACATAATGGTGTGCTTCATTGAATAAAATTAAACCTTTGGTTCTGGTTGAATTCACTACTCAGTAAATGCTGTTTAGAGATTAATTTATGATCTGTGGTGTTTTTTTTGTGTGGAATAGCTATTTATTCAGAATTTTAAGCAGCACTTAATATGGAATATTTCATATTTGCATTCTGAAGAAGCTGGACATTGTTTGGTGATATGTATAATTTTCTTGAATTTAAAATAACATAGTTGTTCTTTTTTTTTCTTTTTAAATAAGTATGAACATTCCAAGAGCAATTGGGTAGGTTTATGGTATAAAGTTGATTCTGTTTTGATGAATTCTGTTTTAATTCAAACCCAATACTTTATCTAAGGATCAAAAATATTATAACAATTAATACTTTCACAAAAAATTTCTATATATTTGTCGTATTTTTAAATATGAATTTTCCACTTTTATTATCATTACATATTTTAATCACCATTTAAGAATCATAGCCATTAAGCAAGTATTTTTTTGTCTTAAAGTATAGTTTCAAATATTTTCTATACTATGTATTTTTTTTTCTGTATTTTTGTAGTTGTATTTTAAACATAAGCAAATGCAAAACCAGCTGCACTAAATCAATCCAAATGTGGCTTCTAAAGGAAAATGCTAAGGGCCAAGCACTCCAGATCATTATTATATAATAAAGAGTGGCAGTGTATAAAAAAATTAAATTTCTATGAGGCCAAAAGCATCAGTATTGTGATCAGATTCTCTTCAAACTTGAGAAAAGTCTTGAGGATGAGGAGCTTTACAAAGAATGATCATTTTCATATCTTAAATAATCACACACTCCCCGAACGGGAAAAAAAAACACCGAAAGCCAAAATATCCCAGATGACTAACAGCTATATCGGGTTATGTGATGATGTAACCTACTTAATTTGCATCGAATTTTCATCTAATCAAATGTGGAAACGTGTCTATTTTTTTTCACTTCTCTGATTTATTTTCTTTGATTCCCCTACTGTCAATAGATCCAGGGGTGTGTGTTAGTGTTCTCTTGGCTCCCTTTTGCTGCTTTCTACTCCTGAACTCATCCATCCTTTATGCAGAAAATGTTTATCCTCTGTGGTTCTTCTCATCTTGCTGTACTGTTTGCCTCTACCAACCAACTTCTTAATTATTCACATACTGTCACTCCTCTCAAAGTCCCATCATAATCTTAAAAGATTTCAGTTCATCTGTCAGTTTGGTCTTAACATTTTGACTCTCCTTAAACCAATGTCTCTGTTTCTGTTATTCCCAGCGGTCTATTGTGGAGCTATTCCTTATTTAGAAGTTTTGTAATGTTAGCTCCAAATTTTAGCCCACTCTTCTAAAACCAATTAACATTTCCAGATTTCTTATTCCATGATATACACTAATCAACCTCACATATAACTCATGTTAAGTAATTGCAAATTCCCTCAATCTTCTCTCAAACAATTAGCAGCTTTTCTTTTTCCTTTCTTTCTTTTTTCTTCTTCTTCTTCTTCTTTTTTTTGGTACTGTGGATTAAGCAGGGGCATTTAACCTCTGAGCCACCTACCCTGTTCTTTTTAATTTTTATTTTGAGTCACGGTCTTGCTAAGTTGCTGAAGCTGGTCTCTAACTTGCAGTACTCCTGACTCAGCCTCCCAAGTTGTGGGAATTACAAGTGTGTGCCACTGTACCTGGCCTGTTCATTATTTTATTTATTATTATTTTATTGGATTTATTTGTTGTTATTTGTGTTTTTCTCCTAAGAGTTATTCCTCTCTCTTTAAAGGTATTCCAAACATTTTTTTTATTGTACTTTTCAAACCAACGTTTATCCATGCAGGTTCATTCTTGATTTCTGATATTGTTGCCTAGCAGAAAACTGAAGTCAACAGATGGTAAACAGGTGAGGTCATAAGGTTACAAATTTTTCTACTTGTCAAATCCAAAGGAAATCTATTGATTCCTAATTTATTCTGTCTCTAAATGAGAGTAAATATTCTCTTATATGTCAAGTAGGATTTTTTCCTCACAAGAATCTAAAAGGAGAAGATTCTAAGGGAAAGAGATCACAGAATGAATGGGAAATTAGGAAGCAAACTTGAAATGGACAGAAATTGGGGCTACCCAACAATTTTATTAGGTCATCACTTATGGAATAGATAAACACTGAATGTAATTTTGCTGATTTTGAATCATAGTGTTAAGGGTCAAAAATTTGGGAGGAAAAAAAATCCCTTTGATCTGTCCTATGTCACAGGACAAGAAACAGTGATAGCCCTTACAATTTTCATAATGTAAGATTTCTCTGTTCTGTTCAGTCACTCTCTTTCATAAACATTCATTTTTCTGTTCTTGTTGGGTTTTGCTTGCCCACCATTCAAATACAGATGTGACCTCATGGGTTTGTTCTTTTCATCTTTTGATGTCATCATGTATAGTATCTTTCATTGTCATGACTTTATCTAAATAAATACTTTTCACTCAGCTTTTTATAGATGTATATTTTGCTAAGTGCTTTATATAGACAAATCCTGTATAAAGCCTTATAAATTATCAGTTATAATATTAATTTTGCAAATGAAAGAACTAGACATCATAAATATTAAATAATTTTTCCTATTTTTTACAAGTCTTCAGTGAGTCAGGACAGTCTCCAAAATCCAAATGCTTTTACCCATCTATATACTGATAATTCAGCAAAGATATTTTCAACAACTTTGTCAACTTTTTGACATTTCTTCTTACTTGAAGTATTCAAAGGGTTTTATATGTTTAAAATGAAATTTATCATTTTTTATTATCTGGTGGTTCTCAGACTATTGCTTTTTAAAACTTTGTTTTGGCGATAATATGATTGGAAGGAAGAATCATTGTCATTTTCACTTTCACGTTCATTAATAAATAGGCCTTCCTCCAAACCTGTCACTTTTGAAGGATATGGAATGACAACCCCCAGGGTGAAAAGATGTGTCCTGGGTGGAGAAGGCAAACCCTGGGCTCTGGGCTCTGGACTTTCATCCCAGTAACAATGGGTTTTGAACTTGTTTCCTGATTTAGACTTTGAACCTGCACAACTAGTTTACTAACTGCCCAGCCAGCATGTTCTAAGTCGCTAATGATTAAGTCACACTAAATGTTCTGCTATTATTAACTCTCATTAAAACCTATAAAAAACATACCCCTCTTGTAACCAGTTGCCATTTTCTCCTCTGAAAATGTGCCAGTCCACCACTGCTTAATAAAGAAAGCTTGCTGATCCATGGAGTTCTGTTCCCATTTTCGTTATTTTTGCTTACAAATATTAGCCCTCATTATTCTTAATCAGAGTGTTGTAACAGTCTCTAAACTAGATTCATGACCATATAGAGACCTAACTCAAACCTATCATCCACATAGGGTCATAAGTGTTAAAAGTAGCAATGTTGTTTCTCTGTTTTCATTTTTCAGTTGGCTTCCTTTTTCCTGTTGGATATAGTCTAATTTCTTAGTACTGATACATCAAGTCCTGATTGGTCCTTTTTACATTTCCAACTTCATTTCTTCTGTCCTTCTGACCTAAATTCTATGATTCTGACATCCTTGATTGAGAATAATACTTGACTGTACTATGAAGCTCTAAAAGCACTGTTTTCTATTCATGAGTACTTTCTCTTTACAATGTTTCTTTTTCTTTTTCTCCCTTCCTATTGTCTAGTCTGGCTAACTCTTCTATCTCTGTGACTCATTACATCTTCAAGGAAAGCTACTGGATTAAGTTTCACTCTATCTATGTCTCTGGGAAAACCAGAGAATGGCTCTACTCTTTACATCTTGGCCTCTTCCTATTCTTCATTATTTAGAAAATCTAGAAACAGGGTATTTCTGTAAGGATAGGAGTGTTTCATAGAGTGTGACTGACTGATAGGCATGCTGCTCCTCAAGTTATGCATAAGTATAAAAGACAGAAAAGACTTTAAAGCAGATATCCTCACCTGTAGAAATATCCATATAGCAATAATCAGTTATTCAGAGAAACTTAGTACCATATTAGATGAGATTTAGGATGATATATTGCTAATCAAAGTCACACAGATAACACTTCAACTAAAGAGATATAGATTGATACTTTTGGGTGATTTCTAATTTTTTTTTTTTTTTTTTTAGAGAGAGGGAGAGAGAATTTTAATATTTATTTTTAGTTTTCAGCGGACACAACATCTTTGTTTGTATGTGGTGCTGAGGCTCGAACCCGGGCCGCACACATGCCAGGCGAGCGCGCTACTGCTTGAGCCACATCCCCAGCCCTCTAATTGGTTTTTACAATATAATCATATAATCTCAGGGTTGCAAGCAACCTTAAACACTGTCTAGAAATCTCTTATAAAATAGCTCATTATGATCACCTGAGGATATCAATTAGCAATAGATTAATGGGAATGTAACTGTGTTGTAGTTTGAAATGTGATATAAAGCGATTATCTTTAAATTTATTTTATCTCAGTACCTAGTTTGGGAATTAGAGCATCTGGAAATTTTCAAAATATATACATTTTCTTAAGATCTTTCAGGAACTAACAGTTAGGTAAATATTCTGTTTAGAAACGAATGAAACTACTTTCTTAGTAGTAGTGGAAGGTGTTTTTGTATTATTTTCATATCATTGCTGTAACCCAAATTAACACAAACACAAATTTGGAGAAACTCCCAAATTTACTCTCTTTTAGCTTTTGAAATTGGAAGTTTGGAGAGGGTATTACTGTGCTAAAATCAGGGTTGTAGCAGGTGTGAGTTCCTTCTGGACACTCTCTGGTGAATCTGTTTGCCTGCTTTTCCCAGGTTCTAGAGGTTTTCTTCATTTCTTAGTTCATGGTCTCTTGCTCCATCATCAAAATCAGCTGAGCAGCATCTTCAAATCTCTATTTGGCCTCTTCTTCTACCATCACTTGTACTCCAATTCTGCTCTGTGTCTCTCTGTTTTCCCTGTAAGTAACATTGTGATGACATTTGTCATTCCCTCCCTCCCCCACTGAATAATCAAGGCTAACACCCTTTTCAGGATCCTTACTGTAGTCACATCTGTAAGGTCTCTTTTTGCAGTGTAGGGTTCTGGTGATTAGAACATGGTCTTTTGGAGGGGGCCATTAATCTGCCTATCCCAGACTCCAGACAAGTTCTAATATTGGTTCTCTTGATGATGTGAAGATGTAGAGTACTGAAAGTGTTGTGCTTATTTAGTTCATCAAACAAACAAACAAAAAACAATAGTACTAAAACTCTATGGCTGGGAATTTGAACACCATGGCAGTGTGGAATTTTTAAAGATGGGGAAAAGGCAGCAGGCAGTTGTGCAAGACAAATCTAAGGAAGGAAGCTGCAAAAACAAGCTACCAGCAAAAGCAGGAATATGAACAGATAAGAAACTTAGATGAACATAGCTCTCAATTAATTAGAAAATTTCATTTTCAGAACTTTCCATCTGTGGGACCCACAACTCAGCTGAGATGGTACTTTACTTAGCGGTTTCACAAAAGCCTTCCATGTAGAAAGCAGAATCAGCAACAGAGAATGTCAGAGCTGAAAAGACCTTCAATATTTTCTGGTTTAACCTCATTTTATAGAAGTAAATTGAGAACCATAGTTTTTAAGAATTTAAGAAAAGTTGCACAGTTGCTTGATGCCAAAGGCAGGATTTAAACCCAAATGTCCTGATTTGAACTTTATCACTCTTGCTACATTCTCCTCTAAGAGTTCTTTTCTCTCCAAGTAGGAAATAATGGTATATTTCCTTAGGAAATATAATACTTTTTCCCATCATAACAGATTTTTCTGTCACCTTTCTCTCTAAGAGTTGTATAGAACGGTCATCATTTCTTCTTTTACACAGAAGCTAGAGGTAGATTTAACCTAAACTGCATTGCCCGATTTTTTTTAACATTATATAATATCATCTCCTATTTGTCTAGTACAGTGTGGGTTTGAAAGTACTTGCAAATTTTACATATTATTGTCCTTGCTTCTCAGAAAGATGTTATAAGGCCTTTAGGAAGCAAAGGTAATTTTAATCTCTGTGATACATGCAAAAATGAAGCCTGATCCAGAGCCTGGGATCCTGATACTCCTTCCCAGCACACTTCTGCTACATGGAACTTTGTGATTTTAGTCAAGTCTACCAGTCCCTTAATGCATTAGGGTTCCCATTTGTGAAATAATTGCAATATTGTCTCCTTTACACATAGGGAAATTATACAAGTAAAATGAGGTCTTAAATGGGAAAGTCCTTTGAAAAAAGAGCACATCCTCAATAGCAAATGAAATGAGCTTGTGACTCAAGCACTTCAAATATGAGACAAACTAGACAAACATCACAGGTTATTCCTGATGACTGTAAGGGACTAAAAAAGCAAAGCAAATTTTACTTTGAACTCATGAAGCCATACAGAATGCTGCAATTATAGCCAGTGCAAGGTGGATGTGAGATGTCCCAATAAAGCTCACATGTGAGGTGGGTGCAGTGGCACATGCCTGTAATCTCAGTGGCTCCAGTGGCTGAGCCAAGAGGATCATGAGTTCAAAGTCAGCCTCAGCAACTTAGTGAGGTGCTAAGCAATGCAGTGAGACCCTGTGTTTAAATAAAATACAAAAACAGGGCTTGGGATGTGGCTCAGAGGGTCAATGCTCCTGAGTTCAATCCCTGATACCAAAATAAATAAATAATAAAGCAAAAAGACAACTCATGTGTGAGACAAAGCAAGAAGATTTAGATTGGCTTATAGCCTCAACCTAATCAGTGAATTAATCCCTAATGGGATTAACTGAGTGGTAGCTGGAGGTAGGTGGGGTGTGGCCAGAGGAAGTGATTCACTGGGGGCATGGCTATGGGGTATATATTTTGTATATGGAACATGGAGTCTCTCTCTCTGCTTAATGATCAACATGTGAACTCTTCCCTCTGCCATCCTCTCCCACTGTGATATTCAGCCTTACCTGGAGCCCTGGGGAATTGAGCTGGCCATCTATGGACTAAGACTTCCAAAACCTTAAGCCCCAAATAAACCTTTCCTCCTTTAGAGTTGTTCTGGTTGGGTCCTTTTAGTCACAACAGTGAAGAAAACTAACTAAAACAGAAATTGGTACTGAGAAGTGGGGTCGTTGCTGTGACTAACCTGACCATGTGGTTCAGAAGCTTTTTGAGCTTTTTGGAATTAGTGGGAGAAATTTTGAGATGCTTAGCAGTGCAAGCTGGAAATGCTTTAGGTTGTTGTAAGTACAGTTTAATGGCTGATTCTGGTGGGAGCTCAGAAAACCTGAATGCCAATAGGATTGTGGACAGTGAAAATGGGGCTGAAGAGGGTTTAGTAAAAAAGGAGGACACTATTGGTATTTGGATTAGAGGCCATTTGTGCTATCTTCTGTCTGCATTTTGCCCATGTACTAAGACTTTCTGTGAGGCTGATTTTTAAAAGCAATGGATTCCTTAATCTGGTAGAAGAAATTTCTAGGGAGCATAGCATTCAGGCAGTGACATGGATATTGCTGGCAGCTTCTAGCCAAGTAATTGCGATAATAAGGAGCAGAAAGCAGAGCAGAAAGATTTGGGAAACATGGGCTTAAATGGCCTGAATAGAACTTTGGCAGGGGCTGTACTTGCCCAGCACATATGAGGCCCTAGGTTCCATCCTCAACATCACATAAAAATAAATAAATAAAATAAAGGTATTGTGTCCATCTACAACTAAAAGATATTTAAAACAAAACTTGGGCTAAGGAAGTTGCAGTTAAAACATTACCATCATGAAAGAAATGCTAAAGGTTTTGTCTAGAGACAATAAGAGAAATGGCTTGAGGGCATCTCACAAGCTGACAAGACCACACCCTTCTCAAGCTCAAGGGAGTAAAAGTGAAAATTCTCTTTGAGAAGAAACCAGTGGGGCACCCTTCTTGCACAAGGGGGCCTAGAAAGTTTTCAACATGCTCAGCCACCCAGACACTCAGAGGCTGCTGCAGCAAGGATCCCTGGAGGCTCTGCTATGGCTCATGATGGCAGCAGACCTTTGAGTCAACCAAGATCCTGGAGTTAGGGTTCATGGAGGCTTTGACCAAGATTTCCAAAGAAGGCTTTGGCAGCCAGGCAAGCCAGGTTGGAGTCCCTGCAGGCACTCCTTTAGAAAGCAAAGTGAGGAGATTTGAGGAGGAAGCCAAAGATGTTGTGGAGACCCTCAAGATTAAGAAACGCCATAATGTTGGATGTCATCCTAGGAAAGCTGCAGGAACTGAGCAGAGACAAGCCAACAAAAAGGCTACTTGGGCTGCAACCCACAAAGCCACAGAGGTGGAGCTACAAATGCCATTTGGAGAGAACATCATGATGCCATATGCCCTAGATGACAGACATGGAGCTATAGGACTTATTTGCCCAGCTGGATTTCCATCTTGCTTTGGTCCTATCCCTTATTTCTATGACCCTAATTTTGTGAATGGAAATATTTACTCTGTACCATCATATATTAGATTCTTATACATTGCTTTTAATTTTACAGGAGTTCACAATGCAAGATTGTTTTAAGCCTCAGAGAAGACTTTGGACTTGAACTTTGGGCAATCTTGAAATTCTTGAGACTATAAAGATTCTTGGGGATGGACTAAATGTATTTTAGTCAGATGAGTGTGAGATTTTTGGAGGCCAGGGATGGAATGTTATGGTTTGGATGTGAGGTTTCCGCCAAAAGCTCACACGTGAGACAATGCAAGAAGCTTTGAAGGAGAAATGACAAGTTACAAACTTAACCTAATCAGCGAAGTTTTCAACATGCTGCTGATAGGATTAACTGAGTGTAGCTGGAGGCAGGTAGGGTGTGGCCAGAGAAAGTAGTTCATTTGGGGATGTAGCTATGGGGTATATATTTTGTATTTGGAGCATGTAGTCTCTCTATGTTCCATGATCAACATGTGAGCTGCTTCCCTCTGTCACATTCTTCTGCCATAATGTTCTGCCTCACCTCTAACCCCTCCCTCAGGAATGGAGCTGGCTTTCTAAGGACTAAGACCTCTAAAACTGTGAGCCCCAATAAACCTCTCCTCCTATTCTGGTCTGGTCCTTTAATCATAGCAGCACAAAAAAAAAAAAAAAAAAAGAAAAAAAAAGAAAAAGAAAAAATGCTTGTTAAGTGTTTCAATCTCTGGCATCCTCTGTTTTTCATCAATATTTCCCATTACTTTCTGTATTTGATTTTTAATTAGCAGTTTAATATGACATAATATATTGATTACTCAACTATTTCTTGGCATCTATACATACACTTTAATTTTTTTACATTTGACTTAGAACTTCACAAAAATGACAAGTGCAGAAATTGAAGATAAATATCCTGTAAGATATAAATGAAGCAGGAAATTTTGAAAATTATAAAATTGTTAGATAAAACTATACTCAATACATGCAAGCTATCAGAAAGCATACTAGTTCTCCTCCATACACAGCTTGAAATTTAGAATACCTCTCACCTATAAGCAAAATTATTTCCTGCTACTTTCAGGTTTTGAATCTTTGTTTTCTTAAAATTAAAAACCAGAAGAGAAGAAAGGATGATTTTAAAAAAAGCAAACAAGCAAAATTTCAATTCAAGAAATATAACATGGAGATGTGAAATTTTGTCATTAAAATATTAAAT
Source organism: Marmota marmota marmota (assembly GCF_001458135.2). Lineage (NCBI taxonomy): Eukaryota > Metazoa > Chordata > Mammalia > Rodentia > Sciuridae > Marmota > Marmota marmota. The sequence continues at coordinate 23,886,980 of NW_025999842.1, read as the reverse complement.
CTAAAAATACAATGGGCTGATACACAGATACATTGGTGGGCATGAATGAACTAAGGTTAACTCAACATTTAAGACCTTAGACTCAAGTTTTCTCTGGGGGGAAAAAAAGAAAAACTTTAAAGTCAAGGAATGGTAATTCCTTACTGAAAACTCAATTCTCACATAAAATGATAATGAGTACCAGTCATGAAATACAGTATAGAAACATCTCAACCACCTTAGCTTGTGCTGGAATATTAGAAAGTATAGAGTAAATATGTTCAATATATAAATAAATGGAAATTTATAGTAATAATTAGTGAACAAGAGACTATACAGGTGAAAAAAGATTTAAGTAAAAAACAAGAATAATATTGAGAACTTATTAGAAATTTAGTATGCTGGATAAACTAATGAAATATAAAAGAGGATTAACAAATTGTAGACATACAGAACTGAAAGTAAAAAAGGTAGAACCCATGAAAAATAAGAACATGAAATTAGAATGGTCAGTATATCTTTAATCAGAGTTTTAGAAGGAGAGAATCATGTAAAAGTGAAAACTACATATATAGATATATACATAAATACACACAAGTTGTGTTTATCACAAAATGCAAAATTATTAGAAAACCTTTAAGGTGTTTCTTCATAGTAATAGATTAAAGTAGAAAAAAAAAGAAACTCCACTTGATTATTACAGAGAGGCAGGTAAGGTATTCTAATAGCTTTAAAAATACATAAAAGTAACAAAAAATGTAACTTAACTGTGGGTAAGGTAGACAGGAGCTGCTACTATAGTCATCTGACACCTAGAGGCTGAAGCTGCTAGCTTTGGCTTGGCTATTCAGAAATACTGAGATGAGATCCTGGCAATTCCCTGGAACCTTTCTGGGACTTGAGAGAAGCTAAGAAGGTGCCACACCCTTTATTTTGGATAACTGCAAACTCATTTTTTTTGTATAAAGATAGAATGATAAAGAGTAGAAGTCTAAAATTTTAAATCAAATTTGGATTTGGCTAGACATTATTATTATTGTTGTTATTATTATTATTACTACTACTACTACTACTACTACTACTACTATTACTATTATGCTGGTCTCAGGGCCTCCCATGTGCTGGACAAGCATTCTATCACTGAACTACATCTCTACTCCGATGACTAGACCTTTTTAATTGTTAATTGAGACTGGATTATAACTTAAAGTTCTCAGAGTACACATTAAATCATGGGCTCCATCTGAATTTTTCATTTTTTGTTTTTGGAAGTAGTAGAACCACACAAAAGATTTAAAGCAACATTAAAAGGCAAAAGTGAAATAGTTTTATGTTTACTACTCATAGTTGTTTGTGTACTAACATAATGGTTATGCTATAGAATAGTGAAAGTCAGTGAATTACAATTATGTTTGTCTACATAAATGGACCTCATGGACATGAAAATATCAAGTGAAAAAGTAGGAAGAATTTGCATAGCAAGGTGGCATTACTAAGATGTTTAAATTATCCGAAACCAGGGGCTGGGGATGTGGCTCAAGCGGTAGCACGCTGGCCTGGCATGCATGCGGCCCGGTTTCGATCCTCAGCACCACATACAGACAAAGATGTTGTGTCCGCTGAAAACTAAAAAAGAAATATTAAAAATTCTCTCTCTCTTTAAAATAAATTATCCAAAACCATAACATATTTTGCTTTGGTTTATTTTATATAGATAGATAACAATAAAGAGGAAGCATCAATATTAAATTTGGGGTAAAATTTATGTAGGATTGTGGGGACATATCAGTCAAATGAACATGAGGGCTTTTACATATGACATAATCCTTTGTTCTTTAAACTAAGGAGTGGGTACATGGGTATTAATCATTTTTTTTTTTTACCTTTTGTAAGTTTTCTATAGGAGCAGGAAATGAGTTTCCAGATTGAAAAAAACTGAGCTGTTACTTGATTTTTAATAAATTGAGGAAAGATTTACATTAAGGAAGTAAATTAATAAGAGCTGAAAAATCAAACAATTGGGAAAACAGGTTAATTTGAGTCCTGGGGTGAATAAAACATCGTTCAAGACAGGAAATGCAATTCTGCAGCACATCATAGCTCATCTGTATTGTGTAAACAGTAATAATAGTAATAAAATAAATGCTGAATATTGATTTAACCAAAGTTAGAATGTAATTACATTTGAAAGATGGATGGAGAAGTGGGTGAGAGCTAAGTGTGGGAGGACTGTAACTTCAATAAGAGGAGGTCAAAGAAAATGCAGAAAATGCAAAATCATGACACAGCAATGTAACCATCTTCCTTTAAAATTATGGGGCAAAGATACAAATATATGACTAACTAGCTAAGAGAGAGGAAAACTTTTCTTGATATGGAATAGGGTGGGGAGAAAAGAAGGAAAGGTGTTAGTTTTTGTTGGAGACTTTAGGATAGTTTGAAATCTTAAGTTACATATTCATGTAACTAAAAATATTACAAAATATTCAATACATGCAAATTTCATAATTTGCTTAAATTTTAAAAACTTCCATATTTCTCAACTTCATATTATGTAACTATTCAAGGGTCCACTCAAATGGTGCTTTAGACATAGAACATTGGCTTCTGCATTTCTGCCTTATGAATAATTACTGATGATATTCCCCAGATCAAGAATCAGAATAACATTACAAAATATACCTAGGTTTAGAACCAATAGGTTTGATTCCATCATCACTGATGCTACATTGTATCATGCTGCCTCAATTCAAGGAGAATATTAAAGTCACAGAGGCAATCTCCAGGAAAATGTATCCACTCAGGACATTGACTGCTAGTTTTGGGAAATACTGATTAAAATGACTGTAGAATCTTTCTGTTAGTGATGGCTTCTGATTGCAGAGGCTTGCCAACAGCTGTACCCATGAGCTTGAGACCTAGTGGCCAGCCCCACAGGAGCTCTGAACCCACTGATGAGTCCTCTACTCTAAACTCAGCACTTCCTTCATTTCCTACCTTACCATCTAGAAGTTGCCGGAATGTGGATATAACATCCAACTGTTAATATACACTACATGAATCATTTGCTGAAAATTATTTGATATCCTAGGGCTGTAGGGCTCCACTTTCATAACACATTTGAAGGAAAAAAAGAAAAAAGTAAAAAAGATTCTTTTGTATTTTAACACTTGCAGGTCAAATTTTACAACATTTAATCTTAATTGAAGAACACTAGATGCCTGAAAATGAAAAAGGAAGCCTAAGAAATTAAATAAGGAGAGGTCAACAAAGCATTCATCTTTAAGAATGGACCAATTCTACAAGGTAAGTGAGTAGAGTAGGCAGGCTTTTACAATTCACACAAGCCTTTGTTATGTGTTATTCAGGGTTTCTGAGGGTAGCAAAACACTAGATCTTCCCTTTCTCCAAAGTGGAAAAGGAAATGTATTGTACCCACTGGCCACTGGGGGGCGGGGGCATGGTGAGGAAAGAGAAAAGGATGGGGTCACAGACACCACAGAACAATAGCTGCTAGAAAGAACCAGGCAATGGCTTAATTTCAGAAATCAAATGATCCTCTGTGTAAAAGAGTTGATGAGGGCTGGGGTTGTGGCTCAGTGGTAGAGTGCTTGCCTGGCATGTGTGAGGCTCTGGGTTCGATCCTCAGCACCACATATACATAATGTCCATTGACAACTAAAACAAAAATTTTAAAAAAAAGTGGATGACTCTCTACCTTGTTTATGTCCGTATCATGTCTTTGTACAGATATTCATGTGCATGAGATGGAGCATTACTAATCTACAGGTTTGTTAAGATAAAAACTAAATGATACTAATAGGTAGCAGACTACTTTCATTCCATTTTTTTTTAAAGTCTAAGATAGTAATGCCATGAAATTTGGTATATCTCAGTACTAGTTTAAATGCATCAGAAGTCTGAACTTTACCATATTCTATTAGGGAAATGGATACTTGAAACTGAAGTATCTCTCTGGAAGGCAAGTCTATATTCAGTCAGCTTGCTGAGAACAGTCATCACAACATACTCTGCATTGTTCACTGTAGTTTATATGCCCCTTTGGTAAGCATTAAGCTAGAGCTACTATCACTTCTTTATGGTTAAGTTCAAATTTTCCATGATGATAAGTGTTGCACTAGACTAGTATTTAATATTTAATAATCAGATTCAAGAACAGTACATTTGCTTAATGGTAATGATACATAAATTTAAACAGTTTGCTTAAAATACATTCAAACTCTAACAAAATGCAAATGACAAATATTCATGCTTATTTTCACTAAAAATTAGTAGTGTTCTATATTTATACAAAATTATGACATTATCCAAGGAAAAAGCTACCTGTAATAACAGAATAACTTCTTCTGATTTATATCTCATAGGTACTTTCCAATTTTAATCTTCAGTTTAGCAAATTGTGGTATAACCTAAGTGCCAAGAAACTTCCCAAATCTCCACTCAACTCTTTCACCTTAAGACTGAAATATTTTACACCAAAATATAACATCTGAATTAAATTATTTTATAGATTTGCCATTTTCTGTGTATCACATGGTATAAGCCCATACAAATATCTTCATTGTTTATATTCCTAGTAGGTAGAAATAACTTTCATTTAATGAGCTGTTTTAATTTTATAGGGTTCTAAAATACATAAGGATAACTTACAGTGAGATCCTACGTGGATCCCTTGCTGAAAACAGTTTTTATGAATCTTTTAAGTGAATACAATTCTCATGAATAGCTTAGTCCTATGATCTTTGAACATGATAAAATATACCCATATCTTTTTAAAAATAAATTATATTGCATATAATTAATGTATGCAACATGGATGTTATGGGATGCATATAGATAGTAAAAAGGTTACTATTGTGAAATAAACTCATACATTTCTCATGTCACATTTACACAATTTTCTGTTTTTATATCAGGAGATTCTAATTTTCTTGGGAGCCCCAGGCACATAGGCATGCATGGGCACCCACAAGCACACACATAGAAGAAACAGTGCTGCACAATTTAGTTAAACATTGGCAGCTCTCTGCAACATCATACTCTGGGGAAGGCAACCATAGGTACATTCCTTCACTCATTTTTTTTCAGAAACTACTACTAGGTGACATAGCATGTAAATATTTAAAAAATCATAGGATGCTTTAATTAAGTACAAGGCCTCCAACGAATGAACAATTTAGCATATTTAGTCTACCAGGGATCCCCTAATTTCTCATGAAAAAGATGTGCATTTTTCCTCAAGGGAAGGTGAAAAAGAGAATAGCTGGCACACTCCATTGACATGCTATATATTTGAATGGCTTCAGAGTGTTCCTATGGAAGTTCATGTCCTGGAGATGTTTCTGGTGGGGGTTTTTAATCAAGGTTCTCTTTAGAGAGAAGTTCAGGTTATTGCTGCTGCCCAGCAACCACCTACAGTCATGTATCAATGATGGAGTTACATTCTGGGAAATTCACTGTTAGGTGATTTCTTCATTTCATGAACACTATTACTCAGACTAAAATGGCTACATCACTAAGCAATATAGTTTTATGGGAGTACTATCATATATGAGGTCCATTATTGACCAAAATTTTGTCATACTGTGCATGACTATAATCTTAACTGCAATGGAAGTGAACTATTTTATAGTATTGAAAAATCATTTACATTTATATTTTTTGTATTTTATAAAAATTCTTCATCTACAGTACTTGAGATTATAGCAGTCTTCCTTCAGTGTTATTTATTTTCATTTCCTTTCTCACCCATTGAATAATGTATCTTTAGTACACAGAGGCCATGTTTTGCCTATACAGGTAGCTCAGGCATGTTGCATACTGCTTAACCCTTGCTTCATGTTACCTTGTTTTTTCCATATATACTGGATCCTATTTGGTCACATGATCTTGACTTATAGCCGGGTATGGCTTTGGATAACTATAAGGTTGTTTAAAGCCTTGCCCCATGTATATATATCAGAGTTCCATAGTGCCTTTATTTAAAAGAGCACTATTGAAGTCCTATACCAAAAACTTCCTTTTACCCAACAGAAGTGAGGGTAGTGAAAGCAGTATCCTCTTGCTAGGCAGCTGCTGCCAACCTTTCCCTAGAGCATCATGGATGGAACACTATATCAGCTCTCTTCTTCTTGATCATAGGCTTTAAGGTCTGCTTTTCCTGAAATAGAGCTAAATTGGCCAAGCCGGCCCTCTAAAGTAAGGTAAGTTCTTTACTTGGCAGTGTGCCTTAAACCCAGGAGAGCAACCCAAGTGATGTCTAGATAGGTCATTAGCCAAGCTGTTTCACCAAAATGCACTTTGGAAAGAGGGACAGACATGTATGCTCTGTAGAGCAATTCTGCTTTTATTAAGATAAAGATTTTATTTAAAAGAGTTTAATTACAAATGAGCTACAGAAACTATTCAAAGTTAGTCAACTTTTGGGATTACACCATAAAGTATATATGAAATACAAATGATAAAAGTGATTTGCAACAGAGAAATAACAAAGGATACCAACTGAAGGAAATTATTACTTTTATGAGGCAATGATAATGTGAAATAATATATTGCCTTTCACTTTAGATTCTGAGAACAAGGTAAAAGCATGAGAATTCCTTGATGGGGCACTATTGTCCCCTCAAGTTAATATTCTTTGAACACTTCCTTCTTAACTTGGGGACTTGCCAAATATCTTTTTCCTAAGCTAACATTTGGTATTTTTTTTTAAGAGAGAGACAGAGAGAGAGAGAGAGAGAGAGAGAGAGAGAGAGAGAATTTTTTAATATTCATTGTTTTTTTTTAGTTCTCCGCGGACACAACATCTTTGTTTGTATGTGGTGCTGAGGATCGAACCCAGGCCGCATGCATGCCAGGCAAGCGCGCTACCGCTTGAGCCACATCCCCAGCCCAACATTTGGTATTTTTTAGGAGGGTTTTTGCTTCTTTTGAGGAATTTCTGGATGTGGTACTATACATTCCAGGTTAACACTACATGCTTTAAGGTATGTGCAGGGCTCAATTTTACTGATTTCTCAGGGACATTTGCATCTTAGGAGTAGATGGCTGAATTACTTGGAATTCTAATCACACCTTTAGGTTGTGCATATGTCCTTTAAGGGAGAATTGAGCTCCAATTTTGGAGGAAATAATTACCTTTAAAATTTTACATAGGTTTATTTTACTTATGACAGTATCTCTCCTGAGAATCTCACTAAATGTGATAAATGAACTTCAAGCTTACTAGAAATCACATGTGGTCAAACTTTCCACTCTGGCAACACTAATGAGTATCAAAACAATCTTCAACTCTCCTGATATTTGAGCTCTCTTTCTTACCAAATTATGAAATTTGATTTGCAATGTATAGATGACAAAATGCAAATAAACAATCAGATTTTTATCAGATGTGGATCTTAATAAATTTAATTTTGAAGATAAATTAAATTTCAAATTGAGTGTGACAAAACATAGTATCCTAAATTCTACGTATATGTTCTGACTACAGTAGGAAAGGGGCATTCACTCCCTAGTCTTTCTAGAATCAAAGAACTCCTGGGATAGGGTAGGATTCTTCAATTTGATCTCTGCTGCCACAAAGTGAATTTATTATGTTTCATACAAATGAATATCTGTCTTATTGCAAGGATTAGCAAGTAGGAGATTCTCAACTGTACTTCAATATTAATCCATTTGAGGGCTTCTGGTTATTATTTTTTATTTGTCGCCATCTTAAAGCAGGCTTAAGTCATTTTAAGGCAAGTCATGCATAAATCATTTTTATCACTTTTATAATGTGTACTACCGTATATCATCATGCTTAGTTGCCCTTTTAAGGTAGAAAGAAGCCTAAAATAAAATTCAGTTAAGAAAGGATAGTATCTCCAACACATTTGCTGAATCAATTGGATATTCATATGCAAAACAATGAGCTTCTATCACACCTTTTGCCATATATAATGATTTATTTTAAATGAATCATAGACCTAACTGTGCCACCTAAAATTGTCTATAGATGAGAAAACCTTTGTGTACTGGGATTAGAAGAGTATATTTTTTATAAGCAACCCTGAAGCATAATGCATCAAAGGAAACTTTGGAATTGGTTTTCAGCAAAATTAAAAATTTCTGCTCTTCAAGACAGTGGTAAGATAAGACAGGCTACATTTGCTAATCACATATTTGACAAAAAAATGTGTATACAAACACAGAGAACAATGAACCAAATAAATATCTGAAAAATATCTTACAGACACTTTAAAAAGTAGAAAGAAATTGGCAAATAAACTCATGATATTGTTTTTGTAGAACTGCAAGTTAAACGTATGATAAAAATGCAAGTTAGAACAATAAAATATTTAAAAAGACCAAACCATACCAATTATTGGTTCAGATGCAAACCAACTGGAATTCTTATACTTTTATGTTTGTAACATGGTATCAACATTTAGGGAAACAGGAAATTTTTTTTTATAAAAAGATTAAACATATTCCTACAAAAATGAATCAGCTGTTATATTCTTTCTCCTATGAGAAATTAAGCTGTAAATTTGTACAAAGACTTGTGTAGTAATGTTTATACAGGCTTTACATGTGATAGACAAAAACTGAAAGCTAGTCAGATGAATCCAGGTGGATGGATAAACACATTGTGGCACATCCGTACAGTAGACTACTACTCGGCAATACAAAGAGATCATTAACACACCCAACAGGATGCATGAATCTCAATGCAATTTTGCTTAAAGAAGAAAGAAAGGGCTAGGGTTGTGGCTCAGAGGTAGAGCACTCACCTAACATGCGTGAGGCACTGGGTTCAATCCTCAGCACCACATAAATATAAAAAATAAAGATTAAAAAAAAAGAAAGAAATATATTTCTAGAAAACATAGACTAATCTCTAATTTTGGAAGAAAGATTACTGGCTGCCTAGGAATACAGTGTGTGTGTGTGTGTGTGTGTGTGTGTGTGTGTTTGTGTGTGAAATAGCATTTTCAAAGAACATAAGTAAACTAGGAGGGCTGGTAGTAGATATGTTCCTGTTCTTAATTGTGGTGATGGTTTCATGGTAAAAGCACTTGTCAAAACTTATAGAATTAGATGGTTGAAATATGTGCTATTCATTCTATGTCAAATATTCTATGACATTCTATGTCAAAATTATATCAGCTTTCTTACCTGGTGTTATGGGCCACTAGGCTCTTTCAATGACCTTCTACTTAGGCAAATATCCCTTAGCTTATTTCTGATACAGTTTGAAGAATATTAATGGTTTAATGAAAATTAAGTATCTTGGGGGCAAAGACTGAGGCTGGGATAATCTAGCACTTTCTTTATTCCTGACATTTACGGTCTACCAAATTTTACTGAAGTTACTACCTGATTATTACAGATAAGCTCAGCATTTACCACCATCTTTCTTCCCTTAAAATTTGTTCTTCCTCTTGTTTTCCTTAGCTCAGTAAATGCTAGCACAGTCCTCCCTCACCTCTATAACTTCAGCACCTTTCTTAATTCTTTCCTAAACACATTTTCTACATCCTTTTACTACGGGGATCTGAAAATATCATCACCTACTTATTGTTTTTATCATTAAGTACCTTACTTTTCCAGCTTCGATTATAGAAGTAACTTTGCATATTTTTCTTATTTGTTGAACAAACAACACATTATTTTTGCAGAAAAATTGGAAATACAATGGAGACTATGGAACATAATTTATATTTCAAAATTCTATATCCAATTCCTTGAATTTTCTCACTCCTGTTGCTGAGTTGTATTAGGGATAGAAAATGTATTCTGTGAAGTAGAATTCCTAGAAGTAAAATTCCAATGTACTACAACCTATCTCAAATCAAAGTAGCTGTTTATGGATCTTGATGCTTTTTGTTCAAAGTCATTGGCCACATTCTTTATGTGTACTCTTAGGACATTTACAAAAATTGACCATGTACCAGGCATACCTGTAATCCCAACAGCTAGGGAGGCAGGGACAGGAGGACCATAAGTTCAAAGCCAGCTTCAGCAATAGCAAGGAGGTGCTAAGCAACTCAGCAAGATCTTGTCTCTAAATAAAATACAAAAAAGGACTGGGAATGTGGCTCAATGGCCAAGTGACCCTGGGTTCAATTCCCAGTATCCCCTTTCCAAAAAAAAAAAAACCAAGAACCTGTCATATATTTGGTTTAATATAGATGCAATGTCAGACTATAATGTGATAAAATTAGAGATCAGTTTTAAAAGAAGAATCAAACATGTTCTAAATAATATATTCATCAAATAAATCATAAAGAAGCATATTTAGGATTTAATGAATAGAGGTTTAGATATAAAATTTAAGGTATGCTTTTAAAGTAATAAGAGATGAAAATGTGCTGTTTTAAAACATTTTTAATGAAAGAAAAAAAGATGAAAGTTCATGAGTTAAGCATTCCCCATGCAAACATAGAAAAAGAGACAGGATGTGTCAAAGCAGAAAGAAAAGGTAATAACTCTAAATTATTTGTATATATTGAAGAAATTCATGTAAATGATAAACTCTCAATTAATTGTATTGGTTAACCTGTGTTTAAAAAAGAAGAAAATGCATTTGGTATGTTGGATATCATAAATCGATTATATTGATGAGATCCTCTTTCTTAAGATTTATGTACTTTTATTATTTTATGTTTTTTATATGTCAATAAAAATTTAAAATGTTACATAAAAATATTCCTAAAAAAATTATTACTCATTTACTTTCAGCAAATATTTGAATTTCAGAATGTCATCTGTCCAGGTTAGTGTTCTAGATATTTTGTCCTTTGTTACAATTGTTTTTCACATGGCATTGAAAAATTGTGTTCTTTAGCACTAAATATAGACTACTATGAGAGGTTATTGCTATAATTTTAAAAAATAAGTATTTAATATATCCAGATCAAGGTCTTATAACTGGCTTTATTTGCACTTTTAATCTGTTTTTATTTTTATTATATTTGCTCTAGATCACTTTGGTTAACTATGAAAAAATAATAAAATGTGCTTTTTAAAGAGACTAATTTGTAATACCTATAAAGACAAATCAAATACAATTAAGTTCATATAAATGACACTAAATTATTATAATAAATGGTTCCATGAAATTTATTTTACTATACATTTTGAACAATGTATCACAAGCTATTCTTTGCTTCTTTTCTTTTTTGGGCCTTAATTTTCAGTTAGTCATTGGCTTACATCTTATCTCCCACCATAATGGCAGAAATTAATGGGATAAAGTGCTCTATTCAAAGACAAATTATCATTTCACTGATCTACTTCAGCTAGTGCAAATTCCCTCAGCACCCATTAAAAAGGTTTAGAACAGTAGAAAAGTGCTAGTTAACTTAAATTGTTTCTTCTTTCTTAGGCTATAAAACATTCATTTACTTCATCTGTTAAACCCTTTTGTAAATACAGTAATTTTGAAGCCTTTTGGTATTGTGAGATACATATTTTGGCATTGTAGCTATTCTGGATTTATTCCATGGTACTTTAATTTTGTGGTTCAGTGAGCAAAACTAAGAGTTCTTCAGGAGGATTTGTACTTAAAACAGTCAGGGGTGTGCTGCCTGATGAGACAGTCAATCTTTTCCCTTGACGAGGGTGTCCAGTCAGAAAAGACAGTTTGTTTTTGCGCCGAGAAAAGGTTTTAAAGAAAATTACCACCCAAACAGTAAAAAGCAACTTGGGTTTCTGCAATGCCATACAGCGTCACAATCTAATATGTGTCTGATAAACAGTTTTAGAAGCCATTGACTGTGATGATATAAATAGATATTTATGTTTTCTATGGTAACCTCTCCAATTCAAACAGAGTGTTATGGAATTCCATGCTAGAGTATAAGTTAATAATGAAACATTTTATACTCTTAAAATTTCAAAATACATTAATGAAGTAAATCTTAATTTTCATGTGCAGATAAGAAGCTGAAGTCTTAAGAAACATAGCTAATATCCCCAGAGCCATATAAATGGTAAGGGGTATACTTTGGGTTCAAACCCATACCTATCAGATCCACAAACCTTACCAAAACAACAAAAACAATTATAAATGGACAACATTTGTAATTCAATTAATCAGAAATATTTGTTAGGTGATTACTCTTGTGGAGGTAGCATTTTGACACTAAAGTAAATAAACAGTAAACTGGCTGTGATGGTGGCTTTCACCTCTGGCCATGGTGAATTCAGCTACCCATTACAATTTCTTCAGTTTGCTCTTACTGTTGCCGTAAACTATTTGTCTCAGATATTCTGTGAGTTATGCTCAGGTTACCTCTTCATATAGGAACTTTTCATGAAGCACAGATGTAAAATTTTTCTAAATAAAAAATGAAATTGTATTAAGAAATAAAGTTATATTATTGAAACTAAAAAAGACACCTACAGCAGAATACAGGTAGCATAAGTAACATAATAATTTTGACTTTTAGGATTTTAAATATCTGCATATATATTTTCATTTATTGAATTGATTATTTTAATATTTCCTTTATATTTTCAAGCTATTGCCTATAATTTTAGGTATTATGGCTACTGATCAGTAGCACTTAGAGTGAGTTTGATTTCTATTAGACTCTGCTTCTTTCATCTTGGAATCAACTGCCCATTTTGGAGGGATCAGTCTCTGGATAAACAGGTAAAGTGGAGCATTGTCCCAGCACTGACAAACAGGTCTGGAAAAACGCAGCTAATTCCATTCCCAGTGTTCTAGTTTACAGTGTCATCTATCCTTCACAGTTTCTGGTCAGTTGACTCTGCTAGCTTTTATTTCTCCCAGTTTCTTATAAAACTGATTTTTATTTCTTTCCTTGAGTACTTGAAGCATACCCACCCGCATCTCTGGCACACTTGAGTTCTAATTGTGTCTCTCCCAGTTCCTATCAGTTCATTTCAATTGGGTGACTTCTCAAAGCTTTTACCTGACTTTAAAGACCTTCCTATCCTAAATATCAGGGTAATCCTCTGCTGGAGATTGCTACCACCAAGAAGAAAAGAATGTGCCACCCAATATACTGTCCCCTTTTTCCAGAGGCAAAAACCTAATCTGTTTCCACGTCAGTCTTTTCCATTGAATTTGACCAAGACAGTTATAGCTTTTCTGAGGGATTACATTATTCTATCAGTTAAAAAGCTAATTTGTAGATCTTTTAATTATTTCAAGAAAATAGCTAAAATTTTACGAAACTAATTTACTCACAGCTGAAAAGAGAGTAGGACCTTGTGATTCATCCTATTTACTTAATTATCCCCCACATCTCCTGATTGTCCATGAGAAAATTAAAAAAAAAAATGTTTAGTAAAGTTGAAAAGTAAAGAGGAGACAATTTTCTGTTTATCTGCCAATTAGAGAACATTCTAATTTGAGGAATATGTCCTAATTATCTAATTAGCAGGTCCTATCCTAAAAAGTCTTAGGTATAGAACAAACGGAAATGCTTAACTGAGCAGAAATATAGAGAAGCAGATTGAAAAGTCCCTTAACGTTTCTGAGTATCTGTTTCTTCATCTATAAAACAAATGGCTTGGACAAAATCATCTGTAAAATATAAAGTTATTTCCATGAAAATAACTTAAAATCTGAAATGTAGGCTCTCTGAGGCAGGTCATTGTAAGACTTTATATTTATTGGAGACATTGTAGGAGAAAGTGCTTATAGAGATTAATATAAGTTAACTGGAAAAATGGATATCTACACGTCTTTGACTTTCTCTATTTCTCTATTTCTTTGACTTTCTCTATAGATAATAGACTATTATCTATCTCTATACTATATCTGCATCTCTACTTCTATTGAGCAGCAGGTCTTATGCTTATTTGGTGTTCATTTGTTGGAAAATATTTACATCTACTCTGAAGGATACTAAATATATAAGTAATCCCTCTTGTAATATATTTATTTATATGTGGTAATGAGAGGTATAGATTATTCACTTTTAATCCTGTAGTGCTGAGTAGTTGGGTTGCAAAAGGGATAAATGGTATCAATGTGTTTATCATGAAATAATATCATTTTCTGGCTAAAAAGATGATGCTGCTAATATCAGAATGTGGCAGAGTTTTCAGAAGTAGAATAGATGAGAAGACATTCCAGAGGGAAATGAATGCTAGAGAAAAGACCCAGAGGCTAAAATGCAAGGGATAAATCCAAAAGAGGGTAAATAATTCAATTTAGCTGCAGTAAAAAATTAATAGCAGAAGATGAACCTGAATGTCATATCATATTAAAGGAATGATGAATTTTAGTTTAATTTGGCTACCATTGGGAAGCAATTGGAGGACTGTAATGAAGAGATTATATAATTAACAAAAAAGATAGCAATGGAGATGGGTTGGAAGAAAGGCTGATTAGAGGAGTGCAAAAAAAAAAAAAACTGTTTAGAATTTTTTTTTTTTAAGTGAGTCAGAAGTCAGACTGTTTCTGAAAAGAGAAAGGGGAAATCATTTAGACCAAGTAACTAATTGTATAATAGTGGGCAGGGAAAATAGTATGTTTCTTAAATGACTATTAATAGCACACCTCTGAATGAAATTGCCAGGATGCAATTGTGCAGCAGCAACAACAGATTGTTGAACACGGGAGATTATATTAGAGAGATATTGGCTACAAATAATTTATTTGCAAACAGATTGATATTGAAGAGGTTATTATTTCTGTTTTTAGTTTATAATTCTATGTACCATAAAAATAAATTCATGTTTAAAAGAGGAAAAACTCAGGTAGGTCACATGACTCAATTCAATCACATAGCCACTCAGGGCAGTCAAAACACACATCCTGTATTAAGTTTGAAGTACAGATTGTATGGACTTCTTTCTTGATGCTTTTGGGAGAAAGATATTGAGAGAATAATACTTTAAGGATTTTGTTGGTTGATATGTGTGTCTTATAATAAAAAAAGAGAACATAATACTAAGCTAAAAAAGTTTTATTTGCTGATGGATGGCCTATGGTTTGGGAAGAGAGCAATAAGAAATGGCACAACAGAATGCTGGATAAATGAGGATATCAGGAAGATGAAGATCTTTCTTTTAGAGATATGTATAAGATAATATTTTCAGAGATATGTCAGGAAGCAGGCAGAATTCTAAAAACAAACAACAAAAAAAGGGTTACATAAGTCAAGGGATTATTTTGACAAAGCCAAAATTCAAATTAGCCTAAGAAAGTAGAGGCATCCTTATTCCTTTGAAAGAGGACAGAAGTGAGGGGGATGAATTTATTGCTATAAGAGCTAAGAAAACAAGGTGGCTTTGGAGATAAGTGGAGAATGTAGGGATTTTATGAAGTAATGAGTAGGATATATGCATTTTTAAGAAGAAAAAAAAGCCCTAGAAGATTAGATGAGAATTAATAGCATGACTACATAATGATACCAAGCATTGAGTTTCATGATTTTCTAAAATAATAATTAAAATCCAAGAGGCTACCTTTACTCAAAGAATATTCCATATTAAAAAAAAAAAACCTGCAATGCTGCCAGATGCAGTGGCACATGCTTGTAATCCCAGTGGCTGAGTAGGCTAAGACTGGAGGATTACAAGTTCAAAGCCAGTTTCAACTATCGAGCAAGACCCTAAGTATATTAGTGAGACCCTGTCTCAAAATGAACAAATAAGAAGGATTGGGAACTAATCTGACATGATGAAGATTTGGGCCTACTTTTTCATCTATTAGGTGTAGAATCTCTGGCCTAATTCCTAGGTTCTTGATCCACTTTGAGTTGAGTTTTGTGCATAGCGAGAGATAGGAGTTTACTTTCATTTTGCTGCATATGGATTTCCAGTTTTCCCAGCACCATTTGCTGAAGAGGCTATCTTTTCTCCAATAAATGTTTTTAGAGCCTCTGTCTAGTATGAGGTAACTGTATTTATATAGGATTGTCTCTGTGTCTTCTATTGAGTACCATTGGTCTATTGGTCTATTTTGGTGCCAATACCATGTTCTATTTGTTACTATGGCTTTATAGTATGGTTTAAGGTCTGGTATTGTGATACCTCCTGTTTCACTCTTCTTGCTAAGAATTGCTTTGGCAATTCTGGGTCTCTTATTTTTCAAAATGAATTTCATGATTGCTTTCACTATTTCTTTTTTTTAATTGGTTGTTCAAAACATTACAAAGCTCATGACATATCATCTTTCATACATTTGATTCAAGTAGGTTATGAACTCCCATTTTTACCCCAAATACAAATTGCAGAATCACATTGGTTACACATCCACATTTTTACATAATGCCATATTAGTGACTGTTGTATTCTGCTACCTTTCCTATCCCTTACTATCCCCCCTCCCCTCCCCTCCCATCTTCCCTCTCTACCCCATCTGCTGCTTTTACTATTTCTATAAGGAATGACATTGGGATTTTAATTGGAAATGCATTGAATCTGCATAGTGCTTTGGGTAGTATGGCCATTATGACAATATTGATTCTGCCTATCCAAGAACATGGGAGATCGTTCCATCTTCTAAAGTCTTCTTTGACTTCTTTCTTTAGAGCTCTGTAATTTTTATTATATAGATCTTTCACCTCTTTCATTAAGTTGATTCTAAAGTATCTTATTTTTTTTTTGAGGTTATTGTGAATGGGGTAGTTCCAACTTCATTAACAAGACTCTAAAGCACAAGAAATAAAATCAAGGATCAATAAATGGGTTGGATTCAAACTAAAAAGCTTCTTTTCAGCAAAAGAAATGATCAACAAGGTGAATAGAGTGCCTAAAGAATGGGAGCAAATTTTTGCCACACATGCGTCAGATAGAGCACTAATCTTCAGGATACATAAAGAACTCATAAAACTTAACATCAAGAAACCAAACAGCCCAATCAATAAATGGGCTAAGGAGCTGAACAGACATGTCTCAGAAGATGATATGCAATCAATCAACAAACATATGAAAAAAAGATCAACATCTCTAGTAATTATAGAAATGCAAATCAAGATTTTATCTTATACCAGTCATAATGGCAGTTATTAATAATAAATGCATCAATAAATGTTGAGGATGTGGGGGAAAAGGTACACTTATACATTTCTGGTGGGAATGCAAATTGGTGCAACTAATCTGGAAAGAATTATGGAGATTTCTTAGAAAACTTGGAATGGAATCACCATTTGACCCAGCTATCCCATTCCTTGTTCTATACACAAAGGACTTAAAAACAGCATACTATGGTAATGCAGCTAGTTCAATTGCAGCACAATTCACAATTGCTAAACTGTGGAAGCAACCTTCAATAGATGAATGGATAAAGAAATTGTGGTACATTACTCAGCATTAAAGGAGAATAAAATTATAGCATTTACAGGTAAATAGATGGAGTTGGAGAAAATCATGCTAAGCACAGTAAGCCAATCCCAAAAAAACAGAAGCTGAATGTTCTGACAGTGGATGCTAACCCATTGGGGGGTTATGGGGAGAATGGAGAAAATTTGAGCAAAGGGGAGGGAGGAAAGGGGAGTGGGGTTGTGGGGCATGGGAGTAGAAAAGATAGTGGAATGAACGAACATCTTTACCCTAGGTACGTGATTGACTGCACATGTGGAGAGACCCAACATTGTGTACAACCAGAGAAATGAAAAGTTGTGCTCCATTTGTGTACAATAAATCAAAATGTGTTCTGCTATCATGGTATAACTAATTAGAACAAATTTTAAAAAAATTGAAAAGTGGCACTTTGGGAGTCAGCCCACCTCTAGAAAAAAAAAAAAAAGACTGGCTATATTGGTTAAGTGGTAAAGCACCCCTGGATTCAATCCTAGGGAAGGGAGGGGGGAGAAAGAAAAGAAAAGCAATTCTAAGTTACCTGTAAGTGAAAACTGTATTCAGGTTAAAATTAGTGTCACTTTGCAAAACATAGCACATTATTTTCATAGACACAATTAAAACTCATTTTTCTCTGCTCCTTCCATCAGAATCTTTTATAGCCTGACTGAACCCTCAGGTGTTTCCTGTATAGTAGTGTTTTCCAAATTGCCAAGCTGACCTCCCTCAATATTTCATGCACATCTTTACTTCTCTTAGTTAATGATATAAAACAATAGAATGAAAATGATCCACTTATACCTAAAATAAACTATGCCTTTCATGAAATGTAGGCTTTATTCCCCATGAGATGGTAATTATGTGTACAACACTGCACAAGAACAAAGAAATGTAAGTTTTACCAAATTGTGAATCACAAAGGAAAAATCACATTATGTTACAGTGGACAAGAAAGGATAAGAGATGAATAGAATTTTGAATCATCTTTTGGGTTTAGAAAGAGAAAACACATGGAATAAAGAATTGGGAGCAAAGTATAAATGGGATGGTTATGTTTCTAATCAATAAATAAACTAATTTGAATGAAAAGTTTTATAAAATTTTGTAAAATGAATATTTCTGAAAAAATAGGTAGGCATTAGTTTGTATGAGATGAATTTATTTCTAAAGTGAAAACAATAAATCTTAAGCAATGTTTGATGTATTTGTAGTAGGGTGTTTAAAAGATTATTACAGGCCCCTTTGGTGGCACACACCTGTAATCCCACAAGTTTGGGAGGTTGAAGTAGGACAATCTCAGGTTCAAAGCCAGCCTCAGCAACTTAGCAAGACCCTGTCTTAAAAAAAATGAAATGAAATAAAAATTAAACAAATAAATAATAAAATTGGGCACCTCAGTTAAGCACCATTGAGTTTAATCTCTGGGCAGAAAGAAATAAGGGAAGGAAGGAAGGAAGAGAAAGAAAAAAAAAGAAAGAAGTAAGGAAGGAAAATACAGGTTGGGAAGAAAATAGAAAAGACAATTGATGGAGGACATGATGATTCCGATACACATTAAATATCATGGCATGATCAAATAGAACTGAAAGAAAAATAAGATTTAATAAAGGAAATAATAGTCTACCCACAAACAAAATAATAGATAACATCATGGGGATAATAAAAACAATTTGTATATCTGAATAAATATTCTGATATAAACAGAGTGTAAGGGAAGTTGGTGGAAATTAAGTTGGAAAAGGTAGCCAGATCCAACATGAAATTCATTTTCTTCTTTTAGATTTATGTCTTAATGGATACAAAAAATGATACATAGTAATGGAGTATTATGATATTTTGATACATGCATACATTTTATAATGTTTAAATGAGATTAAATCTGTTTCCTCATATATCATTTATTTATAGTAAAACATTCAAAATATTTTCTTATAGCTTTTTGAGATGTATAGCACATTATTGCTATCTACAGGTACACTACTGTGCCCATAATAACTTCTTGCTCATATCTAACTATAACTTATTCCCCATGAATCAACCTTTTCTCATCCCTTTTCCTCTTCCATACTCTTCCCAGACTTGGTAAATACAATTCTACTTCAATTTCTTTGAGGTTATAAACATTTTTAAATTCCACATATGAGTGAGACCATGTGGCTTTTATATCACATGTCCAGCATTCCCAGGTTTACCATGTGGTGGGGGGCATCCACAGCCACAGCTTTCATAGCTATGGCTGATCCCTACTGTCGACAGAGTCTATAGGGTCTTTTATTTGGGTCCTGGATTTTGAGAAAAACAAAACAAAACAAAACACTGAGGGTGATTGAGAGTTGTTCCTAGTGAGACTTCTTCTTGGCCTTCAGTTCATCTCTATGGGCTTCTGCCCCTGCTACATAGTCCTGGCCAGGCGGCCAAGTGCCTTTACAGGCTCCTGCCCCGATGATGCTTACCCAATGGCGGTGATGACCCCCTGAGTGTAACTGCCCTCTTGACTAGGTGATACTAGAGACTGGGTGATGCCTCACCTCTAAACTCACCTACTACATCTTACCATGGGTGGCTCCTTATCCAATCCCTCCCATAGTCCCCTAGGCTGCCTCCTGGCTAACCTAGGGTCTCTCTCACCCAAGACCTAAACCCTCAAAACTTATCCATTTGTACAATCATATCTGGCCTCGATATCTTTTGGATAACAACTCTGAGTGGCTGGTTAACAGCACTCTAGATCCCAATATTATAAGGGATCTTTTCAATTATTGTGAGTGTTCGGAAAAATGGAAAGAGATATCATACGTTCAGGCCTTGTCCTCTCTACATTCTAAGAGCTCTCTCTGCAACTTTTGCTCTTCTGCACAAGTCCTCTTACCTCTCACTGCCCCTATGCCTGCTTCCAAAGAGATAGAAGATCCTACCCAGGACTTCTCCTCCTTTGATTCAGCAGATGAGCCCCTTGCCATACCACAATTCTATTTGTGATGAAGCCACAACAACAACTGTCCCCTTGGCCCCTCTTCCCTTCTCTCTTCCTGCCACACACCCACAGGCTGTGGCTATCCAATCCACATCTCTGTATCCTCTGTGCGAGGTATCTGGGGGAGATGGTGTAATCCGAGATCATGTGTCTTTCTCTTTGTCAGATCTTTCGCAGATAGAAAAGCGGCTTGGGTCCTATACTTCAAGTCCCACCACATAATCAAAGAGTTTCAATATCTGACCCAATCATATGATTTGACCTTCTACTACGTCCATATGATCTTGTCTAATACCCTCTTGCCAAGTAGCACAGGTGAGTTTGGGAGCAAGCTAAAAATTATGCTGATGAGGTACATACATCAGACTTCCCTTGCCCATCTGATTGTCACTGAAGCAGTCCTTAATTGGGATGCCAATTGGGATTATAATTCACCTGGAAGAGTAAGTAGTAGAAACCAATTCATTATTTTTATCATGGCAGGATTTAGAAAGGGAGCCCATAAAGCTATCAATTATGAAAAGCTCCAGGAAGTTATCCAAGATAAAAATGAAAACCCTTGAGCATTTTTAGATCACCTGACTAAGGCTTTATCAAAACATACTAATCTGGACCCTGAGACTTCAGATGGGAGACAACTACTAATGACAACTTTCTCCCAGAGTTTCTCTGATATTAGGCCAAACCAAGGCACCTCAAGAGGGGACCCCTAATTCTCCAAGCTGAGGTTCTGGGAGTAGACTTTAAGGTATATATCAGGAGGGACAAGAAGACCTGCAAGCAGAAATATCAGATTCTTGCTCAAGCCATCTGTCTAGCCTCAGCATCTGTCCCTGGTTCCACTGGCCTGTGGAAGGGTCCCTTGGGACTACCAGGACTCTGTTTTAAATGTGGTCAGAGGGGTCACTGGACTCATACATGCCCCAAGTCTTCCAAGCCTCTGGGCCCTTGTCCTAAATGCCAACAGGAGGGACACTGAGCCATTGACTGTCTCTGACCCATATTAGTCCCTGGCCATCCAATCTTTCTGGTACCCTTTCAAACTTTAGGACTGACTGCAGAAGACTGATGAGAACCAGGTCCCTATCACTTGACCACTACTATCACTCTGTGGAAACCCAGGCTAACTCTGTGTATTTCAGGTAGGCCTGTCTCCTTCGTCCTAGACACCATACTACATACTCAGTCTGGGAGTTCTGGGGTCCAACTGCTCATTTTATGACGTCTATTGTCAGGGTAGAGGGTAAACCTTACCAACCCTTACAGATATCTAGCCTTGTTTACAATTTTGGCTCTTTAATTTTTACCCACTCCTTTTTGGTCATTCTACAGTGCTCTGTTCCTCTTATGGGAATGTAAATCCTCACAAAATTCATAGCTATGCTTTTCTTCTCCCCTCATATACGCTTCCGTCCAGAATTGCCTGCCGCTCGCTCCCCTGAAGCTCACCCTTACCTTAGGACCATCTCCTATTTCATCCCATTACCCACTTCTGAGGTGGACCCTACTGTCCAGGATGTTTCAAGTTCTCCTATTACCTCACACCATGAGCCCATTCACATCTATCTCAAAAACCCCCTCCATTTTCTGGCCCAATCACAATATCTGCTTTCTTGACAAAAACTCTTAGGCTTACAGTCTATCATTCAAGACCTCTTGCAAAAGGGATTCCTTAGACCTACTCCTTTCCCTTATAACACCCCCATCTTGGCAGTAAGAAAACCTAATGGTTCCTATTGCTTGGTCCAAGACCTCCGTTCCATCAACTCTGTGTTTGTCCTAATCCATCCCATGGTAACCAATCCTTATACCCTTCTCTCCACCATTCCTTCTGAGACCTCTTACTTCTCAGTACTAGACCTGAAAGATGCCTTCTTCTCTATTCTCCTCCATTCTGATTCTCAAGACATCTTCACCTTTTCATGGACAGACCCTGAGTCATATAACTCCACTCAGCTGACATGTACAGTTCATCCCCAAGATTCTGAGACAGCCCTCATATCTTTGGACAGGCCTTGGCTAAGAACCTAGCATTCATACATCCCACTCAGTCTATGGTGCTACAGTATGTTGATGACCTCCTTCTTTGCAGTCCCTCCTTTGAGGTTAGTCATCAGGACACCTGTAAACTTCTTAACTTCCTTTCTCCCCTTGGCTATAGGATTTCTCCAGCCAAGGCACAGCTTTCCTTGGCAACGGTAACATAACTAGGGCTCCTCCTGACCCCTACACTAAAGCCATTATGGTTGATAGAAAAGGCCTTATCACTAATATACAAATGCCCTCCACTAAGGAATAAATTCTCTCCTTTCCAGGTATGGCAGGATTCCTCAGAGCTTGTATCTGATACTGTTTAACACCCCCCCCCCCTGCCTCCAACAGGCCCCTGTACTCCTCTCAAATCTCTGCAAAATGGATTGGACCCTATTGGGTCTTTCTTACCACTCCCTCGGCAGCGTAACTTGAGGACATTCCATATTGGGTTTGTAACTCCCATTTAAAACAGTTTTCTCCTCCCTTTTATACAGTGACATCCACAGGCCCTCTAAAGCTGTGTTTATCCAAGGCCAGAACCCCCAATCTTCCTTTGGTCTCTGAAAACCACAAGAACACTGCAAAACCAGGAGTACCATCCTTCTCTTTTTTCAATTTTGCCCTCCTTCCTCATTCTGACAAACCACACAATCCCAGCTTAATTATTTTTTAATATTTATTTTTTAGTTGTAGTTGGACACAACACCTTTATTTTATTTATTTATTTTTTTATGTGGTGCTGAGGATTGAACACAGGGCCTCCCACGTGCTAGGAGAACACTCTACCACTGAGCTACTACCCAAGCCTCATCAGCTTGATTCTTTAGCTGCTGTGGTTCTGTAGAATTGAAGGAGCCTTCTTATGGCCAAAAAAGGTGGACTTTGTCTGTATGTACAGGAGGAATGCTATTTTAATGTCAATCATTATAGTATTGTATAGTAAAGTATAGTATAGTGTAGTAAATGACAGATAAAATAATTCCAACTGGTCCTTGAAAGTTGGAAACAACAGCCCTATTCTGCTGAAGGATGGCAACTATGTATCCCCCTTCTCCAGTCAGAGCTAACAAATAAAGGCCATCTCTCTATAGAGGAGAGAGGCAAAACAGGCTTGGGTTCCAAATTTTATGGGGCAGGCTCAGGGATCTGAGCCAGGCAGGTTCTAATGCAGGTGGTTAGGAGTTGCTTGGTATGAGGGAGTGGGAATACCCTTGGGCAGGAAAGTGAAACTTTTTCCTTAAAATAGTGGCTGTCACTGAAGATGGCCATCCAGATGCTAAGCAAGGACCTGATATCCTGAAAATATTCAATGGGTAGATAAAAGCCAAATTAAAGACATGGTATCTTTGCCTCCATTTGATTTCTATCATCTTTCCTTAGGATCACCTTGCATTTCAGGAATAAGCTGTGATCCAATAAACATCTTGTAATGAGTTGAATCTCCCTGCCAGGCAAGAGGAACTTTCTTATCAGGGACTAGGCCTGCCTGATTAATCCTGAGATAATGATGAACAGACCACACCAAATAAAAGCCTCCATCTATGCAAACTCCTGAACTCTTGTCCTCATTCCCCTTTTTATAAAACCTTAAAGTCATTGTCAGCCCCTCAAAGAAAGGGCTAAGGACCTGGGATTTCCTATCTTTCTGTGTATCAATACCAATTAAAATTATTTGATGCTGTTCACCATTACATTTTCTGTGTGATTTTTGCAGTAAGTGGCCAGACCTAATCTATTGGATCCCAGGAATCAGGCCTCTGGATTAGGCCTCTGTAACAATCTTGACTGAATTTCCTTTGGATATATAGTTAAGAGTGGGATTGCTGGAATTTAAGGAAATTGTATTTTTAGGTTTGAAAAATTCAAGATTATTTTCCATAATGGTCATATTAATTTATATTCCCACAGTATGCAAGGTTTTCTTTTCTTTACACCTTTGCCAAGACTTCTTTAGTCTTTTTAATAATAGACATTCTTTCTGGGGTGAGGTGATGTAATGGGAACTTTGATTTGCATTTTGCCTGAAATGAGGATTCTTAAGTTGTTTTAAGCAGAATAATAAGAAGATTAAAAATAATTGTTGCTTGTTTGAATGCTCTTAGGGAGTGACAAGAAAAATTTGGGTTTTGTTTGCATTAAAAATCCAGAGAAAAAGCCAGTAGAGCAGATAAACTAAAGCCACAAGGCTCAATTGATATTCTGGAGGATGAAGACAAGAGTATAGGAAGATAAAACATCTGGCAAAGGAAAATAAGAGATTGATGTATAACTTATATTTTTCAGAGATAGAAATCTAGATCCAGAGTTTTGCTGAAGCCATTGCCAAGTAGGTATGAGGCATGGCATGACCCAGGTCATTTGCAGCTACATTGCATGTAAGGTGACCTTGCTCAAGGACCAGGGCGGATCCGGGTTTAGGGCGTTCCCGGTTTAGGACAATCCGGGTTTAGGGCAGTTCCAGGTTTAAGGTGTACCCTGCTGGGAATAGGGTGTATCCTGCTGCCTCAGGCGCGCCTGCTCGTTGAGTTCCTGTTGAGTTCTCCTGGGATTCAGAGAGTATTTGGGATTTTGCCCAGAACGTGATTTGGGCCCAGAACGTGAATTCCCCCAGAAAGTGTGTAGAGTGCCTGTGTGAGTTCGGGAATAAAGAGTTGCTGTTTGAATCTACAAGGTGTGTGGTGGCTCATGATTTTGTGCCCAGCCAGACTGCGGCAGAGTTTGGCCATCTGAGTAATTAGAGAAATGAAAAGAACTGAAAACCCTACATTCAGAAGAGGTTAAGTGATTATGAAACCAGGCAATGAATCAGTATAGCTATTTTTTGTTACCCACCATTATGGCACCTGAGTAAAAATGGATGTGAACAAAACTTTTAAAAACAGGTGGCATACCTGAGTGGATTTCATAGACCAGAGGCAGATTAATTATTAAACGGAGTTTTTGGAATGATGGGCTGAAAAATTGGAAACAATTATTTAGAAATGTTGGACCTGAAAAATGGGGTATTGAGAAAACAAGGATCTTCCCAAATAGAAGGATATGAAGAAGGTAACATTACCAGACATATGCTGGGAACAGAATAGAGAATTCCAGCAGATGATTATACACACAGAGGAGTTTTCTGACCACACAAAATGAGAAAAGATTGAAAGCTGGGAATCCTTTACCCATTTAAGAACAGCATATTCAAACATTTCAGTAACAAAAAAAAATGTGAAGCTTGTGGATTCTCTCTTATCATGCAATTCAGGTAACACCAAACACTACAAAGAATTGTTGGGAGCTCTGCAGAGGGAGAGCTAGACTGATTTGGATATTATAGGAAAAGTTAGGCAAGCAGAGGGTGTAAGGATAATTACAAATTTAAATATAGAAGGTTTAATAAGATTTTCTTCTCCTACTTTATTTGAGGGCATTTACTTTAAAACACTTGTAAGTAGTTTATCTTCTCTTTGAAAATGCATGCACATCCTTTTGAAGAGTACAGGAGACTTTTGTCAGCTTCATGACCTAGTAATGTCTTTCTCCTGCACCTGGGAGCTATCTGTTTGAAATGTAAACATCAAGGAAATAGCCCTGCTATCTCTCACTTTCTCTGGGTGACTTGCTCCAAGTTGCTCCAAGACGTATTCTTCCCTCTGGATAAAGCCAATTAGCCAACACAGATGGTCACCCCCTCAACCGGGTAAGGTCAGAGTAAACTATGTTTGACAATGTTGCAATCAGGTCTTCTTACTTAAGGACTAGTTATTATTTATTTCAAGATCTTGTATGTGCTGGGTCATATCTGCTTCGTTATATAAAAGGGTAGAATTTCTGTCTTTACAATCTTTTAGTGAATTGCCTGTGAGGCACATCACATTTTGGTTTAATGCTTATTCAATAATAAAAAGTGTTTTCTCTCTTCACTGTCTTTGTGGAGAGGATTTCTGAGTTAGGAAAAGATTTTTGTTTTAATTATATTTTTCCAATAAAGTTGGGAAAGAGATTGTGTACCTAAGGGACTTTAATATAACTAATGAAAGTCAAATTTCTAATTATAATTTTGGGCCAAGTGCAGGAATCCTGTAAAATTGTCATCTTGGTTTCTTGTCAGCAGTCAGTGATCATGACCCCTGGAGCTTGAGTGAAATGTAAGTATGGGTGGCTGAAGGAGATGATTCCAAAGTTCATTTTATCCTGGAGAGTCCATCAGGAAAGCCTGATTGAATTCCTTATCCCATTCATTCAACACATTATATACAAAATATTCATTGTTACTTTTGTTGTAATAATATTACCTGGTATACTAACATTTTAGGTGTAATTTATATCAAGGATTTTACTGCTGATGTTTTCTGGGTGTTCCGGTAATAAAAAATAGTAGGTACACATTTCAATTTTTATATTTTGTGTATTGATTAAAATCTCTTCCAAATATTCCTCATTCTCACTGTCTGTTTGGTCTCTCCTTGCAGTTTTTCACCTTTTAGTGTGTGAGTGTGTGGGGTATTTCTTCAAGTCTTTTCATTTCCCACTAATTTGTTAGCTACCAAAAGAGTGATCACATATTTTTTTATATACATAATTCCTTGGAAATTCACACTAGTGAATTTTTTTTTCATTCTGATTAGGGTTTTAGTTTTATTTCTATCATGGTAGTCTCTTTGCCATCATTTACTTTTCTTCAGAGTCTGGCAATGTGCATATCGAGTTTTGATTTTTTTTTTTTTTTTGTGCTGGGATTGAACCCAGGGCCTTTTACATGAATGGCAAGCACTCTACCAACTCAGCTATATCCCCAGCCCCTGTGTATGCCAAATTTGAGGCAAATACTTTCTCAGTCTCCAATAAAATACATAAAATTTATTAGCTCTTTGCCTTTTGTCCAGAAGCATAGTTTCTGTTTATCCTCCATCCTCAATTCTGGTAGTCTGATCTACAATTCCTGACCAGCTAGGTACTCCAGAAAGCCTGCTTGTTAAAATGAAGATTTCCAACTCTCAACATCATCTTGCCCAGATAAACCACTATGTAATCTTCATTTGTTATTGGGCTGACTGCAGTAAACAAAGAACCCCTGCTGCACTAGCAACTTTTAAAAATCATCTTAATTGACTCCTTTTGATACTGTACAGCAGCTACGTTTCCCAAACTGCTGGAGATACTATAATTACAATGAAAGTAGGATAGCAAACATTGGCCACCAGCACAATGAACACAATGAATGAAATGTGGGAGGGGGCCTTGAATAGCTTTTAGGTTAAGATCTCTTCTCTTAAAGATTTCTTATTCCATTTTCAACCTCAGGTTTAAGAAGGCAAAGAAACAATGGCCTCTTAGTGATTTTAAGATGAACTTTTCTCTCTTCAGTGTGAGAACAGAAAAATTCAGTTCCCTGGAGCTAGAATCAAAGAAACCTGTGGGGAAAAAAGCAGTAAAGCCCCCAGGCAGATCAGGCTTTGGACCATTATTTCCAGAAAGAATATAAACAGAAGCCTAGAAATAACATAAAGTCCGATTTCATGAACTATTCATCGCATCTGATTTAATGGGATCATTATAACTAGCATTTGGCATGTGTTAATAACATCTAACACATATAGACGCTGTTAAAAAAAATGTTGAGTGAATAATGGTCCACGATTGAGGCTTTGTTAATATTAACTCTTTATCAAGAAAAGCTGGGAAAACACATGACATTTGTTTTATATTAGCAACATGGAAAATGCTTGTAATTCAGGTAGAATTTTACATAGAAGCTCTAATGATTTCTCATGGAATGCGAATGTTACAAGGAATGCATTTCCAGCATAAGTGTAACAGTGGTCCACTTTATGCTTTGAATATAAGCTGCTCTGCCACTATAACTGATTTTTAAAATGGACATGTTTCTTTCTTTTCCTCTCTCCATGCTCCTCTGTAATCTCTTCCTCTCCTTAATCTCAGGGGAAACAGGATTACCTTTCTTCTCCATTTTAGGGAGATTTATACGTCCTTCAGAAAACACCCACCATAGGAATGAAGTAATCCAGACTTTGGGGTTGCTACTGGAAGATCTCAGAAATGACTGTCTCCCAAATTAACAGGTGAATTACAACTCCAACAGAGATCGCATGGAATATAGCCTTTGAATCCCCTCTTTAAATGCTCCCTGTTCCTGCTGATGGGTAGAGTTACAGCCCCTAGGACAGAAGTCCCCTGTGTTTCTCCTATGCTAGCAAAGTGATAAACCTTCTTTTCTTTTTTTCTCAAAACTGTATCCTTGTTATTGGATTTGCACTGGGCACAAGTGAAGCCAAAGACAGGCAGGCAGTATAGATAGATAACCAAAAGAAATGGAGGCCAATCTGGGTCTGGGAAGTTGGAGACTTTCCCTGAGGAATTGAAATTTTAATGCCTTCAAAGCCCTTCCTCCACCCTTATCAAGAAACTTGCCCCTGTTTCAACACTGTTGCTAAGGTATCCTGAACCAGGGATCCTCCTTTCCTACAAGGAGTTATAAAAGTTGTTAATTAATGCCCCTTGGGCCCCCTTCCTGTGGGGATCACACCACCTTGGCCCCTCCAGCCCTTTTGGCCAAGCACCAAAAGGTGCTTCTCACCTTTTGGACAGGAGCATCTCCTGGGCCTAGTCACATACACAGGAAGGAGAGAAATAAGGGGGAAGAGAGCACAACAAAGCAAATCTAGGATGCATAACAGAGGCAAAATGCTCTCACTTCTTGGGATACCAGGATACCAGCTATAGCCTCTGTCAGCCCCGGGAGAAGTCTATATTACCCCTTTTTAAAATAAATCCTGCTTTATATGCTTGCTTCGGCATGCTTCACAAGGACTGAACGTTTGGTAACATAAACATCAAATGGCAGCATATGGTCATCAATGAGAAGAAAAGAACAGACACTGGGATACTTTTCCTGATTTATAAAACAAGCAAAATCTTACACTTCTCAGAATTCATTACATCATGGAACCATTTACAATCTAAAAAGTGATGGGATAGTATTTTCCTTTGGTGTACAAGAAATTATATTCTGCAGAAAGATTAGAGAGAGGCCATGCTTTTGCCCTACTCTTACCTGTGAATCTTCCTGAAGGTGTGTTCTCTGCACTTTCTTGTAAAGAAATGGGGCATAGTGTTTCCTTTAGGATGGAATCTAAGATTTCTAGATGAGCAATTTTGTTCTTATGTCCCAACTTCCTGAAGTTCTTGAAACCTCTGATCTGGAATCCTATTAATTATAAAATTGTAATTTGTTGCTGACATCAAAGAGAACTGCCTTTGCAGGAAGGCTCAGATTGAGAAGGATCAACCAACCAACAATACAAAGAGGAGGTCTGGATGGCAGTTTTTGGACATAGTGTGTATTGTCATATGTGGGCTTTAACATGACAATATAGAATAATGAAATCTATGTAACTGGAAAGGAGGTAATTTAAACATTGTGTTCTACTTCCCTGCCCAGATTATAAAATATGTCATATCTGTTTTTTAATGCTTCAGTTAAATGCTCTAGACCTCTCTATTACCTCTGGTGAGAATACCCCCTCTTCTTTTCTCTTATTATTCCTCTTGTTATTGAAAGCTTAATCCTTGTCCCTGATGCCAATCCAATAATGAAGACACTGTTTTGAGAAAAAGGAAAAGGAAATGCTTTGCTAGCAAAGGGGAGCACAGAGGACTCCTGTCCCAGGGGCTGTGATTCTGCCCCTCAGCAGTAACAGGGGGCATTTAAAGAGGGGATTCAATGTCTATATTCCACCTGTTCTTTGTCCTTTACTTCTAATTCACTTGTTAATTTGGGAAAAATCATTTGTAAAATTTTCTGGTACCAAAGTCTGAATTACTTTGTTCATGTGGTGGGTATGAGCTCAAGGACAGATAAATCTGACTAGGATGCAGAAGAAAGGTAATCAGCTTTCCTTAGATTAGGTACTGGGAGAGATTAGGGAAGAGAAGGGAGAGAGGAAGAGAAACATGTTCTTTTAAAAATAACCCCCTGGCTGAGCAGCAAGGTCTATTTTCAAAGCATAAAATGGACCAAACTGTTATACTCTTAGGATAACCTCAGGTTTTCCACTGTTTTTACAATTATCTTTTGGATGTATTATGCATACTTTTATGCTCTTGCTTTCCAATACTTCCAGTCCCCTGTTTTAATAGCTTCTTTCAGAGAATAAAAAAAACTGCATTACCATTTCCATGTTGGAATGAACCAGCTTATTTTCCCCATTTCTTCTTTTCTGTCAAAATTTTCTGTATGTTTCTTGCTGTTATTTTTTCCAACTCTCACTTTTTCCTAAGCAGCAATGAAGATGCATATATACTCTTCAAAAATAACCCAGTTCCACAGTAAAGCAAATCCCATGATTAATAAGCCATTGACATCCTGCCCACCTGCAATGCCTGTACTAATACAGACCCAGTGATCTGTGCATCTGTTGAGTATTACAGTTATGATCATTATTATTTATAATCTCTCTTGATTTATTTCTATTGTCTCAAATATTTTTATTAATATTTATTCCCTTGATTGCTTTATAGGTAAGTAAATGGGGGGAAGAAATATTGAAATTTGTTCAGTGGTACTCAGTACTATGCAAGTATGATAATAACTGATGAAGAATTTTGAGCAGTACATGAGTTCTGTTTTAATAGGGAGAGGTAAATAATTGCAATTTAAAAAAAATGCTTTAGGTGGCTCAGGTGTAGTTATAAAACCTTACATTTGGGAACCTCTGTCAACACACAATTGGTTGTAACCATGGAGACTATGTTATCCATATTTGTTTTTCTATTTCAGTCTAGTAATTACTCTTACGATTAAAAATTAGCTTCCCATCATGAAGAATGGTGTTATTTTCAGAAGTGTTAAAAAGAGAACATATACATTTTTTGTTTCTTAAGGCATTTTCTTTCATGTAAGGAAAATTAGTGAATCAGTGTCTTTGTCGTTATGCTCTATTTTTTTTTTAATTTTGAATTGTTTCTTTTATGATTGGGTTTCTTTTTATTTTTCAATTTCATTTAATTTGGATTTTGAAAAATGTTTCATTGTTGATTTACCAAAAATATTCAGTTTTTGATGAGTCATTTATCATATTAATCCAGATTCTATCCATTACTGAATTATCTTGCTGCATTTACTTCAGAGGAATCAATCGATGTTATCAAGATTCATGCTAATTCACATCCAAGTGGTCATGCACATCAGTCATACAGTGAGGAGGTTAATTATATTTAAGATTTTTAGTTAATATTTACTAATACTAAAAATTAATATAATTGAAATCTAATTTTTACATAATCTATTTCTTTTTAGAGCCTAGGAATAGGACTGTTTGTAAAAATATCAATCTATTTTAACAATCACATCTCTCATATGTTTCTTTGAACTAGAAATAACTATATGTAGTCTATGAAGAAATATAAATGCATTTTCTCTTTTTATAGGTTTAATTATTTTTTACTTTGATTGATAAGAAAATTTTTAGATGTGATTACTCATTTTTTTCTCTGTTTTCTTTAGTATTAAGTCACTTCCCAGGAAGTAACACAAAACATCCTTGTGTTTGTGTGAGCCATTTTATTACCTGGGTAAGACATTATTAAAAAATGGACAAGTTAGAAGAACATTTTTCTTAAAAGTTGAATATAAATGCTCCACAGAGATTAAATGTCCAAAAATATAGAGATCAGTATAAATAGAATTGGATAAAAAAATTGCCGTTTAAAAATCTATATGAAAAAAAATATTTCATAAGAAAATATACTGAACTGTATACTTCAGAGTGAATATTAAATTCAATCAATGACTTAAGAAAGTGTTTATTTTGTTGATTTTAAACTGGATTATATTATCCCCAGGCAAATCAGCATGTCTATTTAATGCCATTAGTATGTTGTAGCCACAAGTTAAATAGAAGCCTAGCCCATTAGCAGGGCATGAACAGTTCTGATTGAATAGTGCTGGTCTTGATAAATGCCTTGAAGATATTAACCAAGTAGACAGGGTTGTAGAGTGAATTTTGCAAAGTTTGTTTTTTCTTTTTGTTTTCTAAAAAATAGTAGAAGAGATGATTCATATTTCTGGTAAACTTCTAACACATCACCTCATTAATTTATCATAAAAGTGAATTTTTTTGGTGTGTGGGATTATAATTTAAGGTTTCTGAATAATACTTCAACAGATATTATTGTCAGGAAGTGAGAATCAAGCCAAAATGTGTGTGTGTGTGTGTGTGTGTGTGTATGTGTATACACATGCATGTGTGCATGTATGTGTGCAATCATGTGTGTTTATAAAGTACTTGACAAAGGTTCTGATCAAATGTTTAATTAGCAGGAACTAGTGAGAACAACTATTATTACTGGGTGCTACCCAGTAGCAAATGTCCCTAATGTTTTGGAGAAAGGTAAGTAATGAGCAAAAAGAGAAATGCTACACTAATAGTGATACTGGTTGAGAATTAGGTTTGAGTCTCATTCCTGCCATGTTGAAGATTGAACACCAGAGAAACACCAAGGTAAGAGCAAAATGTTTAATTTAAAGGATAGAATACAGAGAGAGGGACAGATGCTCCTCTGCAGAGGAGAGGGCCCAAGTTAAGTGCCCCAGGGAGTGGGGGTGTCCTGCCCCTTTTATAGATTTCAAATTTCCTTGTTCTCATCCCCCCCTTCTCCCCTTATCTTGCCTACCTGGTTAATGGATGGGAAGAGAAACTTCCAAGGGTACAAGAAGAAAGGAAGCAGACCAGGGAGCATTCATTAACAACTCCCAGGCAAGTAACCTTGGCAACAGGTTAGAGGAGAGGGAAGTACTCTGGAGGTATTAGCATTTTATTTCCTTTGAATCACCCCATCTTACTGACCTAATCATTCATTAACTACTGACTATCCTCCCCCCAACCCCCACCTTAGGAACCAGTATCTTCACACCTAGGAAAGGCCTCAAGCCAAAGAGTTCCTGCATGCTGTGGAATTACCATATTTCAGTTTGTTTTCTATCTTTGCATAACAAAAATTTTTGTTTGTTGTATAGTTCACAGACAATTGACTAAGCTTGGTGGATTTTTCCACACTGACCTAACTCTTCTTATTTACTCTCATTTAATCATTTATAATTATAAAAGGTAACTTGAGGGGAACAGCATGAAATCATAGGGAGGATATGTATTCTTGAAGTCACATTGAGCTCTGATGTCTACTACATCCATCTACATTTTAGAGCTGCCTGCCCAGGAAACCTGGTTGGGTTTGTTATGTCTTCCCCTAAGACTTAGGACCAACCAGAAAGTATTACTCTTTGTAAGGTCCTTGCTTAGCATCTGGATGGAGATCTTAAGTGACTGTTAGAGTCTGTAAACAAGTCTGGATGGCGCCTGGCATTTTGCCAGAGGGAGTGGTTAATGTTAGAGTCTGTAAACAAGTCTGGATGGTGCCTGGCAAAATGCCAGAGGGAGTGGTTTGAGAAGTAACAAAAGCGAGCCATTAAGTGTGGAGATTCCTGATTGGTTGACTGCTGTATCTAGTTTATGTTAATTAGATAAGCTGTGTGGAATGTATAAATACTGCTCCTGTCCTACAATAAAGGGCTCCCACTCCTGCTGTATCAATCTACACAAGTTGTTCGTCACCCCTCGATTATTTTGCCCAGCCAGCCAGACTGCAGCAGTGACAGCTTCCATTTTAAGAAAAATTTCGCTTTCCAGTCCAAAAGCATTTCTGAGAAAGGCTCACCACTCCCTCATACCAACCCAACCCCTAACCACTGCATTAGGACCCTCCCGGTTCTAATCCCTGAGCCTGCCCCATAAAAGTCCTGAACCCCAAGCCTGTTTGTCTCTCTCTGTCTATGGAGAGATGGGCCTTTATTTGTCAGCTCTGACAAATAAACTCTCCTGTGTATCTCTACTTGGTCTCTGTCTTCATTTGTCGCTCACCTGTCTCTTGGTTTCTCGCTTTCCTTTCACTCTTGAGTTCACCCTCTTCTAGTTTAATTGTGTATCCATCCTGCTTTATTAAGTTTAATTACATACCATTCATGCTCTTTGTCTGGACTGAATATTGTGCAACTGATAAGTTAGTTGATTACATATATATAACCAATGGGTTTATCATTTGTATTTATGTTTTTAGTCTCATCCTAGGGAAGAAGGAAAACATGCATAATCCTCTGCTAGAGCTCTGGCACTTCCTATAGCATTTGGCACACCAGATAGCTTCATGAGGTTAGGGTGTGGTAAATAAATCTGTTAACTCTACAGATTGAAATGTGATTGCCAGGGTTTCAATCTGGGTGCTCCTTTTTTGTATACTTTGGAGAAATTACATACCTAAGCCTCATTTTTCTCATCTGTAGAGTAATATTGATATCAGCATCTACTTCATAGGATTATTTATGAAGAATTTTGTAAACTACCTGATGTAGAAAAAAGTACTCAATATGTTTTAGTTACTAATATTATTTAAAGTGATGAATCTTATTCATTATATGTTGATTTTTCCCTCATTTATTTTAGTTCTCAATGAATAATTTTAATTTCAAATTTTCTGGATATTTTTCTCTCTTTCCACACTCCTGCTACTACAAAGAACTACTTATTAGAATCAAATTGTAAATCAACTAACTTGTTTGAAGATATTAGTCAAAATGAATTGGTTGTAAATCTTCAACAAAAGCTACCTGAAATCAAGACAGGTTTGTAGTATGTGGCAAAATGCTGACATATAATTCATCTTAACAAATACCAATTAAGAACTAACTAGATGCTCATCAGTGTAGTAGAAAAAGAAGGAAATAATTACATTTATTGATTGCC
The DNA here is from genome assembly GCF_001458135.2 of Marmota marmota marmota. Lineage (NCBI taxonomy): Eukaryota > Metazoa > Chordata > Mammalia > Rodentia > Sciuridae > Marmota > Marmota marmota. Next base: position 23,851,898 of record NW_025999842.1, on the reverse strand, counting down.
TACTCTAAAACCCCTCTGTGGACACAGCATACATCATCTTATTTAAATTTGCACAATTATGCAGTGAAGTAGGTGTTCTTCTTGTGACAGTCTGAAGTTAATGCATGCTTTTCCACTGAACCTCACAGCTAGGCACTATGGAGAAGATTTAATTAATGAAAGGAGGGCTTTAAACAAGCCTGTCTAATATACAAAGAATGACAACATTATGTATGTGGCTTCAAACATTTGATTCTAACACTGGGACTCTCAAGTAAAATGAAATCTAATATATAAATTGACCTGTGAATACTCCTCTGGTTGAAGTAGGGTTAGTGACTTCAAAACCATTTCTTTCTTTCTTTCTTTCTTTCTTTCTTTCTTTCTTTCTTTCTTTCTTTCTTTCTTTCTTTCTTTCTTTCTTTCTTTCTTTCTTTCTCTTTCTTTTTCTCCCCACTTCCCCAGAGAACAAACCCTTATTCCTTTTAACACTAACTCATAGAAATTCAGAGACAAGTTTGTATATACTACTCTCCAACTTACAGATAGAATAACTGGAGCTTAAGAGATGCTAAAAAGTGGTCATCTCACTTCCTGGTTAATCATAGTTTTCTAGATTTATGGTTAAGCAATTTAAATTCTATTCTATGTCTAAGGCTTGTTTCTTAGTGGAAAGTAATTGCACTGGCCAAAGTTTCTTAAATAAGATAGGTATAAAATTTATATATTAAAGACTTATTTAGACATTTTAAATTAATGAATCTTGCAAACTATTATATTTCTTGGAGAGAGGGCAGGATTTCCATGGCCTGTACAACCTCAATGAGGTGAAAGAATTAGGGCCCTAGAAGGAGACTTATCATACTGACAGATTCCTTAGGAAGTACAGGACCAAGGTGTTGGCTGCCTGGTAAAGCTTTTGGGTACTGAGCAAATAAGTTGATATGTTGAGTATAATAGGAGCTGGCCTTCTCAGGAATTTCCATACAGGTAGAGGAAAGGAAAGGATATAATAAGTATTTAAAAATTGGAGGTAGAAGTATGAACCCATATTATACACACACACCATACACAAATCTATAATACATATTTGGTATTATATTATTGATATGCTTCTTTATATATGTGGATAGGTATAAATTTGATTATGTGCCTGGTGGAAGACTTACAAACAATAGCATGAACAATAATAAAAACATCCTTAGGAAAGACAGTGGAATAAATCTGACTAAATGTTCCCATGTACATATATGAAAACAGCACAATGAATTCTACCATCATGCACATCAATCAGAACAAGATTCTAACTGGAATAAGATGTATTCCATGTTTCTATAATTATATCAGAATGGATTCAGATGTCATGTATAACTAAATAACCCAATAAATAAACAAACAAACAAACAAATAAATAATGTACTTGACACATAGCACTCAATTCTTAGTACAGGTTATCTACTAACAGGAAATGTAGCTTTGAAGAAATGACTGATTTCTGGCCTGGTGCACACAGGATTCTGAAAAATTCTTGTCAGACCAAAAATTTGGGAAGTTCTCAGAAAATGATGAGAGCATGTCAAAACACCACAGGATTAATGTTCCTACTTGTCATCTTTGGGAATTTTTTATATAATTGATTAGAATTTATTGTATACAATAGGAAGAACTGAGTCTAAACTGATGTGAATAAATATATAAATGGGAAAGAAAGGAAAGTCCTACCTTCAAGTATTAACTAATAAATACAGAAAAGTTGTTAAAGTAATAAAATCACCATTTGACAATCATAGTGAGAATTGTTTGAGGCACAAATAATTAATTAATACTATCAGGTAAAATAATTCAATGAGAAGCTGGGTGTGGTGGCACAGGACTGTAATGCCAAGCAACTCAGGATGCTGAGGCAAGAGCATCACAAGTTTGAGGGTAGCCACCTTGGCAATTTAGTGATTCTCTGTTTTAAAATAAAAAATAAAAAGGAAAGGGAATGTAGCTCTGTGGTAGAGTGGCACCTGGGTTTAATTCCCAGTACAAAAAAAAAAAAAAGAAGAAGAAGAAATCAATAAAAAGAGAATATATAGTCTCAAAGTAGCTCCATTGAATATTTACAAATGTTATCTCTTATCCATTAGTAGATAATAAGAAAAACTTATAAGTGGAAATAACTATGAATTAACATTATAGTGGAGACTCATGAGAGATACCATCTTAACCCAATGACAAAAGTTAGCCTTGCTAGCAGTGAGACAATAAGCACCTTGTGTCTGCAGATATTTGCCGCAGTCTGGCTGGGCACAAATCACGAGCCACTGAAGCAGGAACAAACTTTATTTTTAAACTGCAGGAAAACACTTCACACAGCTCCCGGGGAATCCTCCCGAACGCCACGAGGCTTGTCCAGGAACCCCCAGCCGGAAATATCTCTCCCGGAAATCCCTCCTCCTGCACTTCCCCAATCAATGGGAACTCTCGGGGAATCCCCGGAAATCCCCATGAGAACTCCAAAATAGTGCGAGAACTCAAAAGTTGCGGCAGAGGCGGATAGTAATGCCTTGCCTGTCAATCAATACTGTTGGCAAAATGCCAGGGGCCATACAGACTCGGCCGTGGCTCTCAGCATCTCCCCTTTTTTGTTTAATTAAACAGCAAGCAATGTGGCTTAGGGACCGTGCCTGTTAGGCAGTCCAATTCAACATATGGTCCTTACCCGTCATCGGATGAACTGACCTCTAGGCCTCAGCCTCCTATCTTAGGTTGGTACCACTGCAATTGGATCATACCCGTCACTGACTACCGGTCCAGCATACAGCCATACTTGTGGATAGGCCTTTGCACCA